>NW_019213675.1:300810-416675 GCF_002532875.2 Varroa jacobsoni
AACGTTTGTTCCATTTATCTATACGTCCGCTCTTCTGTTTGCTACCGCCGTAACGCCTAAAAAAGGCTAAACATTTTTTTACCTGATCTTAATTATATGGCGGAGTTTCTTGAAAGGACGTGACATGAGTAGTTTTTGGACGAATTAAATCCAATGACAACGCGGAGAAGCTGCATCGTTTCCGATTGGTTCCATTAAAGCGTGCCGCATTTCTATGATATCATTAATCGCCCTTTACAGTTTTCCCAGGACTTAGTAAAGCCTGTACTTTAAAAATGGATACCTAAGTCTCATCAGATTCATTACTGATATGATTTGCAATGCTAGTGATTATCTTTTTATACAAAGCAAGCCTTCCAAAAGCTTCGCTGACACTGAAGAACTGATCAACGACTTACAGGAAGTTCCGTCAAGTTTTAAAAATACTTCAACTTTTAGATGGGCCTGTATGACACATAAAATGCTGTTCAAATATAGGAATAGGCTGCACCTATTCAATTTAGAAACGATCGTGATCTAAACTAGAAGGTGTAACACCGTCAGCTATTTTTAAATTTATTCGTTTTTTCTATTTTTTTGCACAACATTCAAGCCGTTTTCAACACAAAGGTTGCAATATAAGGATACACACTACACATTTTTATATTATGTAGAATAAGATATCTCTACCACAATTCCACTTGCTAAATTATGCCAAACCATATGGTGAACCTAATTACCCTGGAAAACTCAGGATAGCTTTTCCATCGTATCTAGCAGCAATGTCTTTTTTAGCAGTGTGGAGGCCTTTTTGCTTCTTAATAACCTGCCGTAATAGGCATCGATTACGAAGTAAGTTGCCTGTTTTTATAATGAATAGTGCAGATATGCATGTGTGTCTCCAACAGAATTATGTTAATTGTTTGTGCTTTGCTTAACTCTATTTTATTAATACGGCACTGTTATTATACTCAGCTGATGATGTGACATAATTAGGAAAATTCGTGATGATGCTCCAGTGATTCAGTAGAGAATATTGGCCATAAAGGATTCAGTAATAGAATATCACAAATTGACGATTACAAACGTTTGTTTCACATCGTGTTGTAGCAGTTTTGTTTTAAGCGTACGTACTTGCATCGTCGGAAAAAAGCTAAATTCAAGCAGTGCTGAACGTTAACGTTTTTGCCCAATGTATTTTGCCTCACACTTCATTCAGGTGTTTCTCTTCATTCCGATCCCATTCTTAGCATCTTCGATAGATGGCATCTTTGCCTACGATCGGCTCGTGGAGATTCTTGCCGCCCTCCTCTCAATCTGCTGCATGATTTTGCTAGGATTTGCTGACGATGTCCTTGATCTCAAATGGAGGTACGATTGCTAAGGTTTTTGTTAACCTCAAGAATCGCTTTCTAGTTAAAATTTCATACAGAACAATGTATAACGTTGATTTCATTTATGTGAGAATCTATGTAGATTAGATTCTTACAGGCAATATATTTCGGCTTCTTCACGACTTGGCTGCTAAACGTGTCCCATTTCAGCACCTTTATGAAAACGAATAAATGAGTCATTTTCTAGTAAAGAAGAACAGCACATTTTAGTCTACAGTATCATTTGTATTAGTAAACGCGTGCGTACATACAAGTGACCCTATATTTAAACGTTCCATGGAACAGATCCGAGTAAGCTAACCGATATCAGTAAAACAATAATTCTTGTTAATTCTGCGTGTTCTAGAGATAAACTCGTCTTACCGACTCTTGGAAGTCTTCCTCTACTTATGGTATACTATGTTAATTTTAATGTAACCACTGTCATCGTGCCCAAGCCGTTGCGCTTTCTTATCGGAGGTAAGAGTTCCTTCCTGTTGAATGTTTGTCTGCTGTTAATTGTAAACGCACGTAACCTATGTAGTATACATTTTATTGATTGTCGCTGTTATGATGCTCAGTGTCGGTTCGCGCTGTTTTTCGAATTGCTAATAATTTGTAATTTTATTGCAACTAACTCAAAATGTTTAGTTTAAACACTCCTTATTATATTGCCAAATGTATTGTATAGCTAAAAAGGAGGTGTAAATTGTTTAAGATGATTAATTCTGTTTCTATGTTAATTTCATTTTAATTCCTCTTAATGCTGGATCCCGCTGGAATTCAACGCGCGGACCAATTACGCCTGCCGCGCCGTTGATGACTATCACTCCGGCTTCGCTGTACCGAATGATACGTCCAGGCACTCTCTACCTTGGACCCCTATATTATGTTTATATGGGGATGTTGGCCGTATTCTGTACAAATGCAATCAATATTCTCGCCGGAGTCAATGGACTTGAGGTATAGCTGAGATATCAATATATTGAGAAACTGAAAGTACTTAAATCCAAGTACACTAGGCTATGCGAATAGAACAGCTGGATGTTCAAGCTAAATGACCGCTTATTTTAATAACTGAAATCTGGTATACTAAAATATATCTTCACGACGTTCTTAATTACAAGAGGGACCACTGTTCGAAGGAACACAGACATTGATGTAAAATACGTTAGCGCTTTTGCAATAACTTTTTACACTATGAAAAATAAAGAGCGATGGAGAATTCAGGACTGATGTGAGTAATTAGACGCTCCGTAATTCTGATTATGTTGTGATTTTGCTATCATTACTTTTAAGCTATCTAAAACAGGCTTGTACCGTTTTTCAAATCTAGGTGGGCCAGTCATTGGTGATTGCCGGCTCGATTATGATCTTTAATGTGGTGGAATTATTCGGTCGCGGTGAGACTGGCCACCTACTGAGCTTGTACCTGATGCCTGCTTTCTTTGCCACCTCATTCGCTCTTTACAAGTTTAACAAATATCCTTCAAAGGTTGGTAGAATAGACGCCTTTCATTATAAAGATATGCAGCTTGCTTCAGCTTATTCAATGTTGCACTATTACATTGCCGAAGCTGTCAATATAGTAAAAATCTCTCGATGGAAGATCTCCTTTGCGGTAGCAGAACATTAAATGATGTTTTCTTTTACTAGCAAAAAATGGAAACATTGCCTTCACGGTGACGTTTTGCATGAACTGAGCTACTTGTTGATTGACGCAGGTATTTGTAGGGGATACGTTCTGTTACTTCGCTGGAATGACGTTCGCGTGTGCGGCCATCCTTGGCCACTTCTCGAAAGCCATGTTGCTCTTCTTTGTTCCACAGGTAACAAGTGTTAACAATTTACAACGTCACAAACTTAGCAGACTCTGACGCAGAACTTATGTTTGTTTACCAGCTACCCTTTCATTTAAGAATAAGGAAGTAATGGGACTAAAAATTGTGTAGGACAGCGAAATGAATATCCACTTCATTTTGACCTTCGTCAGAAAGAAAGGAACGAGAACATAAACTGTCGACTTTTTTTTTGACCTGAATAGTATGTTAAAGAAAATAGGAAATAAATCCAATCTATGAAAACATGTGCATATAGCACAATTTGTATTACTGTTGAATAGAAGCTTCCGAAATACTGGAGTATGACGTGGTAAACATGCCTTGGAAGACTATTTGCTCCCACTTTAATGAACCTGAATTCGGATTCGAAATAAAAACGAAAAGGTCAAGATGCAATTTTAGCTCGGATCAAGTACGAAAATATTTTACTGAGTTTACTTGCATATATTACTTCCTAACACAACGGTTCCACCTAACAAAATCAGCGGTTCGCTCGAATTCTTTCATTAATTTATTACGCATTCGACGTATCTTATTTCAGCAATTATTATCTGATGTACTGTTAGAAATGTGATTCGTTAATAATCAGGAAAAACGGCAGCCCGTAGATGCTAAACATATGGTGTGTAAAAAAATTTCCCATTTAAATCCTTGCAAAGAGCCTTCACTAACCTTGGCCATATGCGGCTTGGACCTGTCGTGGAGAAAGATAATCATGTTATAACCTATCGAGTCATTTTTGTTTGGTATCCTCATCCATCCACTTAATGCAATTGAGCCTTGCGCAGATCCTCACCAACGATGATTGTTTTGTTATTTTCAAAGATTTCCTAGACATTTTCAGTAGTACCAAACGTGAAATATTTCTTTTTCTTTTTCATAGATTTCTGGTTTAAAACTGGATTCAAGCTTACCTTACGGCTCTACCAAATCCTTTCCTCCGCTGTATATCGACGTGGACACACCAGACTACGTGTTGCCCGGTTTCGGACTAAATTTTGATGAACAGTGAGAAGCAGTCGTGTTGTTCGCTTAGCCCAATTTATATATCATCCAGGCTTCTGATCTTTGATCAAATGTCATACATTCAGGATTCCTGACTATAGTCAAATGTTCGTAGCTTATCCACTCGACCAGTTAATGACCTGTTTGCCATCTGAGGTTCTCGTTGGCCATGGATGGTCGACCAGGCTAAGGTGCGCGAGCTCAGAATCATATCGTCGAACTTTCCAAGTCCCTCCTATATACTAACGTTTACATTGAGGATGACCTGTTCCTATTGGAAATTTGACTGGTGGCTTCCGCGTGTTTAGTATTTTCTTCAGCCCTTTGTAATGGAGAAGGGATTGACTAGATGAACAGCTAATCGGTCTCCAGATATCACGTATCAGTCGTTTCCGTACGTTTAGTCAGACATGTGCTTTGCTGCTGCTATCAAAATACTCATAAGAAAAGAAGATCGGCCGAAGTTTTTATACTCTAGTCGCATTGGTTTCTTTGAACACTTCAAGTAAGGTTGCTACTGTATCTTCAGATAATCAATTTCCTCTACTCGACACCGCAACTCTTCAAGCTCATCCCATGCCCAAGACACCGACTACCGGCATATAGCAAGTAAGAATCTCCGATTTTCATCCGATTTTTTCAAAAAGGCCTGAGTAATATTCGCATTCAAATCATCGAGAATTATCAAATAGTTTAATTAACTAAGTCATTAATAAGCATTCTATATTTGAACCTAGTAACAGCAGGAAGGTGATTTGTATAAAAATCGAAAAAAATTAAGGTAATTATATAACAACCGATATTTCTGTGAAACGTATTTGGTGTAGCTGTTGTTGTCCTCTTTGCAGACTTTAGATAGTTTTTCATATTTGTGGGTTATCTTGCAGGGAAACAGGTCTTCTCTCACCGTCGACAGTGACATTTCGTGAAGATTCGCTTTCGCGTCTCGGGCGGAGGATTCTCCGAGTCTTTAAGACTCTTAAAATTGTGCAGATCAGATCGGTAGCCCATGCCGATTCCACTACATTCGAGATGAACAATCTAACTATTATTAATTGGGCTCTTGCTTTTATAGGTATATATCTACTAATACAGTTTACTTTTTATCATTCTTGAATGAGAGCCGAAACTAGCAGTATCGTAAAGCGTACATTTGAACATTCTAATCTAATTAGGAATCGGATGCTGTACAGCTTGTGCTTATCAGGATAACTGAGTTCTCTGACCCCCATTTGTATCGTTGTTGCTAAGTTTCGCCTTTGTTCTGACATTTGCGCAATTTCAGATCCGATGAATGAAGGCGAGCTAGTTCGACTTCTACTAAAATTTCAAATAGCTTGCAATACGATAGCGTTTATATTATATTATGCACTGGGCCATATGCTCTTTTGAGCTGCCTCACCATCTTTTGCTGCATTGAAAAATAGTGATAGGGAAAGCAGTGCTCTGTAGAAGTAATGCTGCGGCCATCACCTGTTACAGTCGATAGTACTATCTGAAAGTATTACATGTTCTTTTGTAAATTTATAGCATAACAACTCTTAGTTGGAGTAAGTACCTGTGTGTTATCCCTGAGAGTCATACGATGGTGAAAATGGAGGTGAGGTAATGAAAACGCGCCCGTTCAATAGAATAACGAGGAACCTGATTTTTGCGGTAGGTTAAAAACCTGTAGATCTGAAAAGCTGTATATCCGAAAGTCAAATGGGATGTGTGAATATGTGAATGTATTATGTAGCAACCATGTTGTTAACCAAATTTATTGGATAAGAGTAGTTAGATTATCGTGACAAGTTAATAAGACTTTGAGATGTTATTATGCATTGTTCATTGCGCCCGTACTTATTAAGTATAAATTAATAAACGGAGAACTTTCCAACAAGAACGTTGGATGTCCACACATTGGCCAATTCTTCAACAAATGATAGGTATTGCACTTCATAGTGCAAACAAGATGTTAGTAATATAGGCTTCTCTAAATATGGCTTTACTGATCTTTTTCTTTTAACAAAAACCGCTTGTGCTTAAAAACAGTAACGCTGCACCGTAGCTACCCTTGGCTCTTTTACCTCCCAAAATTTCTAGATGAATCAAATTGCAACTTCAATACGCAAGATATCAGTCGAGCGCTTCCTTGGAAATCTAACCATATTGACCTTTTATCAGATCAATTTTAATATGCCATATGTTTTATGTTAACTTAAAATTGTATTGAGCTAAACAATATTTGTGAAATGACTGTCTAGGATACCCTTCACAGGACTGTCTGTAAAATGGCCGTTCAAAATATTTGACAGGATTAAACAAGCATTACGGCGATTGTCGCGCACTCTAGGCATAATAAGCCCAATTGGTTTGCTCAACGCTTATTAAGTTTTCATGACGCTGGTAGATTTGAGCTTAATTGCAATTTTGTGTTATATGTGAAAAGAACCAGAAAAGAGATCAATCTTAAAACGTGTTCTCCTTATAGATCATATGTGCCTATTTATAAACAGTCGCGCAACGCTTTGTAGAACATGCAGATAAATTTCTCAAACAGTAATTTCGTTTTCTAGAAAAGTACGGTAACATCACTCTTCTTTCACTGGACGACACACTATAGACATGGAGATAGATCGGAAATTGGATTTTATGCACTACAGGCACATTTTGTGAATGGTGAACAAGCCAACAGCCGTCTGCGCAATTGATTTTTGCCTGTTTATTCAGCGAGAATAAACTCTTTCCCTTTAATTGGGAATCAAAAATTGCCCTTGACAGAATTGGAAACCATCTGGACTGAAAACCAACTAGAAACCAGAACGTATCTCAACGTTTTGTTGGCCTGAAAGATCACCTGTTTAACTTGAATGGCATATGACACGTGCCTGAGGCCTTCGTGAACAATTCATAATGTAGTAGCCATGTTCACGAAATTTCTTTTCGATTGAAACAGACGGATTATTACACACGCATTTCCGGACTGCGTCGATTAACTCTGGTGTCCAGATTATTTCCTATCTATCGCCGATTTTCCGTCAAATAATGCTGGAAGTTGTTTCTACTACTACCAATCTACGGTGCCGTACATTGTTGGTTGACGAGAATAATTATTTTGGTAAGATGTAGCTTTGGACAAGTAATGCTTATAATTATCCAGCCAGTTCTATGATAGGGCTTAGTAATAGAACAATCTAGAAAAGAAGCGTCAGCCGTTAGTTAGAACTTGAACAAGGTCGTTATTATTCAGTGTCTTTGTAAGAACAAAATTTCTATACTTTTTCCTAATTAAAATCTCTATCATAAAAGATGGAGAAGCCTAAGGTCAATATTTTAGGCTTCGAAAACTTCTTTTCGAAGAAGAAAAGAGATTTTTTGATTTAAATTTAACTTTAAAAGAAGTTGTTTTTATTGAAAAGCTACAAAAATTACGTGTATCGTTTAGTAACGATGATATTGGATAACTGCATGCGACGAAATGACTCAGCACAAACGAAATACAATGTTTTTGTACACAAGAATTCGTTTTCAAGAGTTTATTTAGGAAAAAATCATTATTTGTTTATTAACCAATGGCCATAATTTACATTGTTACCATCAGGAGACGAACATGGTTTCCAGTATTCAGTGACAACGTTGTAACCCTCTCCCTGCTAATGAACAGTTTACCTTCTCCTTCAAGAATCGTTCGCTTTCTTTATTTTGTGAGCAATCATAGAAGCGATTGCTGAACGATTGATTGGTGATGAAATGATTATTTCGATTAATGAATAGCCGTGTTTGTTTCTCATTTGATTTGATCGTATCTAGCCCGCGCCCTTTTCCATCGCTCGCCTCGGTTGTTGTCATCCGAATGGATTGCATCCTCTGAACCTATCCCTGCACGTTCGTTGCGCATCTGAAGAACAGGGAAAATTTTAGGACAATAAATATGATGCTCATATATATTACGTTTGTTTCTGAGAAAAATTTAAGTTTTTAGTATAACTTAGATGTTCACTGATAGTAGTCAGTGAACATTCTCATATATAGTTTTCATTACAAAAAAAAATTTCCTTGGTACTCCGCTGTTAGTGCCTGTGCAATGTTTGCATACCTGCACGGGAACGGGCTGTGTTCCACCTTGATTAGACCGTCCCAAGCCCTCTCCTTCTCGCCAGCCCATGCCTTGGAGCATTTTGAAGCCTTTGTTTGATCGTTCCATCGGCCTGAAGTATTATAGTAAATAAGTACACGAGCAAAAAGATACGTCTTAGAATCTTTCTAGGGCTTAGTTTCTAAATTACAATTGAAAGTTTCTGTAATAAGCTGGTTGGTAAGATACTTTCCGTCTTTGTTTTTGGCATAAGCCAACACCAATTACAGAAGACTGAACGTCGAAGCAGCTACAAAGGGAAACTCAATGGTGCAATGGTACATTTTTGCCTTTCTTAGTTTAAATTAAACGATATTGGACAAACCGGTCACTCTATTTTAACCTAGCTACGAAAATTGGTCTAATTCTATATAGTTTTAGATATAAATATCTATATTAGGCAACATTTGTCTGATATAGCACATTTTATTAAAGTATATGCGAGAAGAATTTCATGATAAGCACTAAGAAATGCTACTTATGCATCATGTTAGATTAAAAGAGTACTCACGAACATTTTAATCTAAGTGGTATAATGTCACTGGAAATTTCTAATAGTGGTCGTACAGTATTATTTGCTCCGACTGCTCGACCGAACTAGACTTAATGTCTCGTATTGCTAGAATTAAAGGTTTTTGATTAGGAATGGTGGGCTGTTCATTCTAGAATAGTAAGTGAAATGACCCGACATAAGTTTACCAGATACCATTATCATCTCGTTTACTACGTAGCTGAAGCTGTATAATTTTAAGAAAATGAAAATAGATCACGTAGAATTGAAATACTTAATGATTGATTATTAGATATAGTTTGGAATGCTGTCAGTGTTACCACAAAAACGGTAAATTTCGTAAGCCAACATTATAATCAGTTAATAATCCACATTCTCCAAAGCAAGTACGAGTTACTCTCACTTAAATTTTAAATATGACCTTCATATATATAATTATGAACGAATTATGGAATGGATTTTAATGACACCGCGTGTAAGACGAAACTACCGGAAAAAACTAAAAAAAAATAAAACTTCTGCCACTCGCGAGCAAAATTATTCAACGTAACCAATTGTTTTTGAAACGGCAAACGTTTGCGATTCGCTCTATTTATTCTGTGTTCTGACTTGATATTTAAATAACCAATAGCAGGTTCCATATGCGCTAAGTTTGTGGCAGCAACTGTCAGAATGGTGAGCAGCTGTGTACCTGCTCGAATCCTATACAACCGGTCGTGGTCGTGCGATTATGTACTCTCTATGTACGTACATGCGACTATGAGAATAAAAATGCAACTAAAGCAAAATGATTATGACATCGTGTGTTGTATGAAATATCCATAGCCTTTGTAACGTACTTAATCGTTTTGCATTGGTTTCAATCGAGCCTCTGTGGATCGTCTTTCTGTCGTCACGGTCCTGTATGATCACGGCCGTTGTTTGCCAGAAACTATGCTGAAAGTGCACTTATAGTAGAAGTACTGAGTGCTACTATATAAATATCAGGCCATAATAGGTGTAATATAACGGTGCAGTAAAGTCTGTCTTAAAGGAAGTTCAGCGTAGGAAATCAATGAGGATCAATGAGATGCGCAAGAAAAGCTTGTATCGTCAATCGATACGAACAGAGTAACACGTTCGATAAATTTTAACAACTTCTGTTTTTTTTATTGTTTTGGTTGCTTCTCACAAATCAGTTTCAGGAACATCAAAAGACCGATGATTTGCGCCCGATTTGTTTTGATCAATAAGCTTCTCAAAGTTTATCTCACTTTTACTAATCACATTATTACTGTTATCTGTCAGCTTTTATTGAATGTACTAAGCTTATACATGCAAAGATATTATTGAAAACAAGTAGACATAAAGCTGCAATATAGTACTACTAAACGTTCTTTAATTATTTACAGCAAAGTGTGCACTACACCTGCGCCACTAATGGGTTATCGAATCATGAAGTTCGATTTCTTTTTCTAGCTTCTTTTCAGCCTGGAACACTACCGTCTGAGAGACCTACGATGTCTCTTTAAGTATAAAAATCCGTCTTTCCTTTGCGGATTCGTTTTACCAAATTTTAACTATTAAGAAAAACACTGTACAAAACAACAGTAACTGACCCATCTATACAAATTAAGCATACAACATTCAAGGTCATTCCCAAACAAACTAGATTGGTTTAATTACTAATTTGCTGTGACTTATGCCATTGTCGATTTATGTGATTCACAGATTCTATAGTTCTACAGGATAAAAAAAAGCTGCACACGATCTAATGGAATACCATTGGACATTAATTCCTAGTTATTTTCATTAAACACGCCATTTTATAGAACGCCTCAAAAGTCTTGTTAATATGCAATCTTATCGAATGAACGAAAAACTCGACTAAAATATGCAAGATGCAAGGGTTTTTTGCTAAAGTATTATACTTGGTCCGTCTACTCATACTGTGCCAAAACCTTTGCGTTGCCTGGATGATCAAGGCGTATCACGTATTCACGCAAGAGCAAATACTGCATCCTGATCTCGACTTCATGCCTTCAAATGTACGATTGCAATCATACATACAAATCCTCAGGATCTCGTTGACAAATTTATGTGTTACTAAACTTCAGATCCGTTGCAATCAAATACAATTTCGCAGTGCATTAACCGGAAGTAACAGCTTTACAGGCAGCAAAGCTTCGACACATACTAATATTATATTTCAGACGCATTTTTACAAGGATTTTTACTAAATCATCCTAGGGATGATTGTTTCAGTACATTTCACAACAAAGGTACTGGAAATGTAAAGGAATGTGTATATACTAAGGGATATAATATTCGCTAAGGTAGAAGCCTCGAATGGTAGGGAAGCCTTTCGACGTTAAGTAAACAACGCAGTGAAAGCTTAACTCTCGGTAAAAAAAATTACTGCATTTTTCAGTTATGCTGTAATTTCGTTTTCTCCAACACGTGACGAGTTTCCTTTCGACACTGCCAGAGCACTCCTAGTGGACAATCAATTTTGTGTTCAGTTCGAATAAGCTCGGGGTCAATCTGGTGCCACGTAGTTCGCAAATCAATGGCCGGAGAGACCCTGATGTCCCAGCTGGAACAACTCCAAACGTCAGAGTTTCAAACAGTGGGGTACACGTTAAATATTAATTATTACCGCCGAAGATAAGTTCCAGATGAGAAACATTATTTTGCAAATTCATAAAAAAGGCTAGGTAGACAATTAGTAACTAAATATTCTGAGTTTTATGAACTGTATTTTCGCCAAGGCAGATAACTTGCTTAAAAATCCTGTACAGACAAAACATAATGTAAATTTGTAGACGAGAACTTACAGCAGTCACGCTGATGGAGCAAGTTGTTGCCGATTTAAAAACTTGTGTATGTGCTTGGATGTCATAAAACCATCCGAGTATAATCATGTTGTCATGAGTTACTCCGTTTTTGCTAAGTAAAGGCCACAACAATCGAACGCAAATGCGTTATAGCTGGGCAAACATGTGTTTGAAACATAAGTCGTAAGATGTTGGGGTTACACGGTAATGGCTAACCCACCATCGAAAAACCACATTCTACTCTATATAC
Organism: Varroa jacobsoni; assembly: GCF_002532875.2. Taxonomy (NCBI): domain Eukaryota; kingdom Metazoa; phylum Arthropoda; class Arachnida; order Mesostigmata; family Varroidae; genus Varroa; species Varroa jacobsoni. The sequence continues at coordinate 312,703 of NW_019213675.1, forward strand.
CTTCCTTTCTTGCTGTACTAGTTGAGTATATACACCGAAAATATTTTACGTATTTTGCAAATAATTGCAGTATAAAACTTCATCGGTCATGTTGCTATCATTCTGTTATCAGCTACATAATATTCAACTTAAGATCATTACTCTGCAGTTCCAGCTTTAAATGGTCTTTTCCTAGGAAATTATTCGAATAAAATAAAAAAGACGCAATGCATTGTGATTTACCGAAAAAGATTGTTTTCGTGTTATTTCATTCTCAACAGCTTACACATTGTCAATAACTGTTTATACAGTTGTGCTATAATTATGGGCATAACTCGTGAATAGAATACAGTTGTTATCCTAATAGTATATCTGCACGTCTGTATATTTGAGAGATAATTATAGTATGGTAACAATATGTCCGCCATCAGCTCATCAAGAATTGGAGTACATCCAATCATAGATGAGTATATCTTGTCTTTTCAATATTTCGGTCATCTACATTTCCACCCTGATTCGGTGTGTTCATTCGTAAACAGCATGAACCGGGAACCTCAAATTACAGCAGCCTCTGCCCTGAACATTTCAGAATAGGCAACACAGATATCTTTTATTGGTTACAATGATGGTTTCATGACAGTTCATTGTCATCCTGGACCTTCAGCCATAGAGACAAAGGCAGAGCTGAATTTCAAATAAGATGCAACTGATATGAGTTTTCTACTAAGCGGGGAGGAGCCGAGCGTCATTTTTCTTAAATCACCCTTCTCTCAAAAATTGTATTTTTTTTGAGAGACAGAATCCCCGTAGCGTCACATTCGCGATTGCAGCTACGGCGAAAAATTGGTAATTAACCGAAAAGCAGAGCGGCAGAGCAGCCACAGGGTGTATTAACAGATCATCTATTATTAATAATATAGTATTTCCCACTGCCTAGCATCAAGTTCGATTTGATCCGAACGAAGAGATTTTCATTTACATAACAGTTTAATTTTAAACGCTGGCTAAGCTACCTAGAACAAAAGATTGTAAATAGGTACACGCCTATCCTATAAAGCAATGCCAGTAAGACAAATCTTATATCGCCTCTATCAATGCGACGTACCCATCTGCACTGTTTTATGGCAGGCTTCCTAAGCCCGCGACGAATAAAATTCGCGGCAACAATCCTTCTGTTAATTTTAACTCTTTATTTAGGTTGTCCATCCCTACCCAGATTTACTGTGCTTTGTTCAGTAATTAGTTTCTGATGTGGTTTTATTATTTTTTTTCTGTTTTGCTGAAGGGTTGTGTTGCGATGATACGTGATTTCAAAATAGCTATGGATTACGGAAGATATTCCCACTTTCTATTGATGAGTTGCGCGTTTAACGTCACAGCATTACCCAAGTTTTATTACAAATATGAGGCTGGTGGTGTAGCGCAGTGAAACACGTAGCCTAATGATTAGCATAATTTATTTAAGTAACTATAAACGAGGACGTAAGTGTCTTAAGACTATAACAGCTGATTGTTTGGTTTTTCTGTCGATCCTGTTCTTGAAGAAAAAAACCTGCCAGGGCTCACGGCAATAGCTCAGCGCGTGTGTTAAATCCCTCTACTATTAATAATTTGTTATTATTATTAACACTAGCTATAATATCGTTAATAACATTGTTACAAATATTGTATTGCCATCATTGCACTGTACATAAGATTTCTTCTGATGACAACTCATTTATCATAACTCGTGCTCGTTTATAGCAATAAACTTCGTTAGACTTGTTTTTAATAATAATGATAACTATAATAGATAGGCAACATGTTCTGCGTTGGTGTTGCGTTCTGAAATTCCAGGGATTAAATCATGCAGGCGAACAGGGTTACAGGCACCGATTACATCAAACTATCTGTCATTTTAAATCCGCATTTGTTTCTAGGTCGGTCTCAAATTCAGATATCAATGATATAAGGTGAATAGTTACAGTGACAAATATTACGTCAAAAAGCTATGTATTCTCAGACACATTCTATTTTCTCATTTGTGTGTCAGTTACTATGGGCACCAAGGTAGAAACGGTGTTAACCCAAACGTAGTCGTCATATCAATTCTGTGTATCTAATTCAAATTATTGACTTTCCTAGCATATCCCTGAAGTAGTTACGTTAATCTTCTTGTCACTCTGCCAGAGGCCAGTACCGCCTACGCCGCAGAGCAATTTCAAGGATGAAAAACTTCTCATATGCGTTTCATCTCGTGTGACTAGCTCATCTCAAAACACAGCACTAAAAATTTAAGCAGATGTTCAGTATGAATACAGGAAATATATATTTCTGTTTTCTGTTATTACTGAAATCACTATAAAGTGCAGGTTTTCGAAAACTAATGATTTCATTGTTGCAGACTATTTGACAGTCTTATGCGTGCGTTAAAAGGCAGCAGCAACGGCAAAAGCTCGATTTGATAAATCCGGTTGTATCGGTGCCTTACTAAAGATTGATTGAAATTATTTCTGAATGCTAATTGCTGCTCACGCGGGGGAGCTATAGGCATACAGTTTTGGCTAGCTACTTGTTCTTAAATACTCCTTTTTGAACACTAGCCACCATAGAAGCGAGGAATTGTTCATAAAGGCGCTCAGAGAAAAAAGGTAGAAACGGTAGTAAGCCGTCCATAAACCCTATGTGACCACCACGCGTCGTCACAATAAAGGCAAGATTCGCGTTGTCCTCGACAGCTGACACCGGAAGTGCATCCGCTGGTTGGAACATGTCATCCGCAGCGCAAACGCAGAGGGTCGGTATTCTTGTTTTCCTGATCTTATGACTAAGTGTCGCCGCGTCATAGTATTGATCGACGGACTGAAAACCGAACATTTTCGATGTGAATCGTTCATCGAACTCCTTGATCGTGGTCGACTTTTGAACATCATCGAGGTTTACCCGTTTTCGGAACTCCTCAAATTTATCCTTATGGGGTTCGACGGTTAGCCACAGATTACGTGCGAGGTGACGGTTAAGTAATCGATTGAGGCCGGGCAGCTCCAAAGAGTACACTGCCTTGCCGACATCGTACACCGACGAGATAAGCATGGCCGCATCGCACATAGCTTCCTCACGAGACTCACTTAGATAGTGACCAAGAATTACTCCACCGAGAGAGATGCCGCATGCTACAATGATAGATTCTGGGTAGCGTTCTTTAATTTTCCGTAGTGCGAACCCCATGTCGTCAAAGCTAACTGCACAGTATGTTTTAGCCGTCCGTAGGTCAACGCCTCCTCGACCGCGGTTGTTCAGAACAGCTACGCGACAGCCTTGTCGGCAAGCGCCAGGAATTATCGATTTAATGTACTCAGTCTGTGAATGCCCCGTCAAACCTGCCATGAAAAATGCTATCGGCGCATTTTGAGGAAGATCACTAGGAAACCAATCGAGTGCCAGAACGCCGCCATCTGGGGTGTCCAGAAGCTCCCGCTGATATTTGATGTCGGGAAGCAGTGAACGAAAGAAATTTGACAGAGCGGTTTGGCTATGCGTACCGAAGCACCACGGTGTGGGATAGTACTTTTCGTTGACTGCTGGTACCATCGCTTCAAGTACATTGCGTAATTTGCCCGCTTTACAATACAGCTTAGGCCTTTGGGCTACTGAGGTCAGGTAGTAGTAGAGAAAAGCAACCCCCATGCTCATGAACAGAGCTATTTGGGGGTTGGAGTAATAGAAAAGACTCGATGAGTCTACAACCCAGTTTAATACTGTTCCTTCCTGAGTCTCACTCATTTTATGCTGCAGTCTGTCCAGAATTCTCAATTTTGGTGTCTAGTTAGCTCTATTATTGATAGCTAATATGAGAATCTCTTGACAGTCGTAGGCCCTAAAATAATCAGTTGTCTTGCTAGATGAAAAAAGAAATTCACGCACTTGTACACTGGTACTAAGGTAGAAGTATGACTGATCTGGCTCACACGCCAATTGATATAGAAGGCAGGCAGGTAGGCACGAACAGAGTACAGCCTGTCCTGTGGTTAGTGCATATAAGATAGAGGCACGGTTGAAACTTTTACAAGCACAAACGAAAACGTCGCCTGCGAGCGTGGACGTTTAGACGATTTCTGACTGCTAGCGTTCGCGGAGTCTCGGAGAAGGACTTTTGATTGTTTATCCGCCTCGAGTCCAGCCACACCAAGTCACAGTCGCTTTTGCTAGATACTGTAGCGCCGCCACTGGATGTTGACCCACACAGTCGCTCCCGGCAGGAATAGCAGCAGTTGGCTGCTACTTTCAGTGGAAGAGCACCGATTTGCCACTTACCACTACAGCGTCGAGACTTCGCTCTGTCTACTCATACTCATAATTCGCAAAAACAGACACTTAACAAATGCCGCTCGGCTCGGCTCGCCGTTGCTTAGTTGAGAGCAAGGGCAACGCCGTGACGGCTGTGGGAAGAGGGAGAGGGTCAACAGCCCAACAGAGCTGCCGCGATAGAACACACGTAACTAATATCGCAAACAACCATCACAGCGAGCTGCTCGAAGCTACTGGCAAACTAATACGGTGGAATTGTCAGCGAGTGCGTCACTGGTGCTAACACGCGCTGCGACTGTGGTACAAACGCCTGTAGCAGGACCAGCAGCGATAGTGCTACTGGTCCTGCTACAGACGTTACTATAGCAACGCTCACCAGACAAAACCTGGCTGTTTTACCAAGACCCGCCTCCGGGGACAGTTATGAATAATGTTGTTGCGGGGCATTCATGGGAACAGATTCTCATTGTATTCTCATTGTATTATATCCATCAAAGGACATTTAAGGTATTGGGATTTCAAATTAGAATTTAGATTATCTGGAATCTAAATATATATAGTTCTGTAAAAGATAGAAATTGAAACGCATACTACGACTACATCATTGTCGCAGCGGGAACTTAAATAACAAAACTAAATCCAAATAAAAAATGTTTTAAACAAAACAATTTTCTGTTTACAACTTTCTTTTTACATTTTTTTGGTATAGTACATAAAACCCTTGTTTTCCAAGTGGTTGTTTATCCAGCTCAAATTGTTATATTATATGGAACCGATTACAGTCATGTTAATAAAAAAATTTCCTTACATTACTGTTTCGCATAAACTTAAGTTCAGCCTCTTCGTACCTTAGAATATTTACATGGTTCTATGAAAATACTACACACTAGTCACCACCAGATATGATGTGAGTAGAGGAAAGTTGGATCGATCTCACTAAAACATATTGTGGTTTAAGCGCTATTTTAGATCGCTATTTGACAGGCATATACTGCAGTGACAGGAGCCTAAATCCCTCATGAACTGAAGCAGAAATAGTGTGTGGTAATTTTCATAATATTCATATATGAATATTTTACTTACACTTCAGCATGTGCAGGTGCGGCATCTAGTTCATGAGGGAAATCTGATCCAACTCGAGCTCGTCTTTCGCCCGCGCGATCTGCGTACTGTGGATTGTCGTCAAGCCAAGGTTCGATGTACGGTTCTTCAGCTAATCCGTATTGCTTTTTTAATCCTTTAAGGTTTCGCCGACGCTGAGCTTCACTGCTCAGTGAGCTTGCATTTGCTGAACTATTTGGTGACGGCGCGTCTGCAAAGCAGGATAATTCCAAAGAATGCAGTGGATATGTTGTAGCGTACTAATCTTCTTCACTATTATTGTCTATTTAACTACAATATTTAACGCTCGTCACTATTAGGATTGCAAGCTATGAGCGACAGCTTTCTAATCCCAATAAACTGGGAGTTGCCCGATTTTTCTTATATTCATTATTAGATTTTCTCTTTCACTGTTTATATTATAAAGCATTATCCGTATACAAGCAATATCCATTAAATGCTACTCATCATCAATGAGCTAGCAGTCGCGGATAGTTTGACAGATAAGTGTAATTACTACTCACCGAGCTCTGCCCGTCGCTGAAGAAGCCCAGGTTCGCAATTTCCACACGTGTCCTTCCTATCATGTAAATGCACTTCCAATTGAGTGCCCTCTCCAAGCTCAAAACGGTCCATATGTACCAAAACATGTTTTGCGCCCTGAAATATTTCCAAAACCCAAGAGACTATTGGTGTTAGATAATGTTCAGTATAACAACAATATACTGAATATCTAGCTGAAAATTTTATACAGCACTGTTAGATAATGTTCAGTATAACAACAATATACTGAATATCTAGCTGAAAATTTTATACAGCACTAAGTGGTGCGAGCTTCAGTGTGTAGAAATAACGCTTAAAATAGTGATTAAATGAAGAAATGGCGCACCTTTTTTAGAGGCTTTCCGTTGATTTTGGTCGGATTATTCCCGTCAAGCTGTTCGACCTTGTACTGTTGTGAGTCAGACTCGAAATATATATTGCAATGCCGCTTGCCGATACCAGCGTCGGGAACACAGAGATCACTTTTTAGAGGTGCTCCAAGTACTCCTCCAGGGAATGGAAGCATTTGCACCGAATGCGGTGGTAGCTGCTGTGATTGCTTTACGACAAAACGTATACACGGTGGATAATTGGTTATCGCATCTGCAACATCGGAATTATAAATAGTAGTAATACGGTTAACTAAACTGATCCAGTGTAGTTCTCAAAATATTTCTTTACCTTTTCTTACCACAAATTTCTCTTTAAGGCTAAATCTGTATTATGCCCCTATTACAACATACCACAGACATAGCCCTAGTGAATGAATTTTTTTCTTCGTTCAATTGAGCCCATGCGGCCTCTCTACCCATTGAAGTAGGATGTGTATACGATGGGTTTCTGGATATGAACTCTAGTAGTTTATCATGTCTTACTAGAGTCTTCGTCCTCGCTGAGAATAGCCATCTCGATAGAACCCTCTTCCTCGGTAATAAGCTCGCCCTCATCAGCGCTTCGCTCGGACCTCCGGCTTTTTCTCGGGGGACTCCTTCGTTGATCCCTCGGGCTGCCTCCAGCGGCACCATCGTCGTCCCGGCCGACGTCACGGTTTCCCCGGCCACCCCTGGGCGAAGTGGGACTCGGCAACCTCTTACTCGGCCGCGATCTGCTGCGCCTCCGCCGCCGTTGCTGCTGCTGCTGGTGTTCCTATGAAGGGTTAGAGATCAAGCAGAGGGCCATCGTCAATCGGGTTTCGGGGGCCACTTGCCTGGGAGACCTCGTGCGGTTCTCCGCGGGCCCCTCTCCACCATGTAAAAGAAGGGCCCATCGACGAGACTGCCGGAGAGCGTCAGTGCTTCAAGCTGCGCTGCCACGTCCTGTTCTGCCTCGCCACGCTAAAACGACCATATCAACCAATCAATACGCACACCTGTACTACGACTTACCACCTGCACCATTAATCGCCAATACCAAAAAAAGAGGCCTAGCCAACGAAAACAAATCAACTGATCATTCGTCCCCGCATTCACCCTGCTATAGATTAAGATCCACTTGTTTGGGCAAAAGAAATTTGATTACACCAAGTTCAATAGCTTTATACTTGAAGCAATGTGGACTTCTCTACTATACGATAGTCCTGTGAAACCCGTAACTTTCCCCGATGGCAAGGTAAGCGCATTTGTAGCTTTCCCTTTCTTCGCTGCTTCTAAACTAGACACTTGGCGAGAATGAAATGACAGCGGCATAAATCTCATGTGAAGAACTAATCATCAAATATGATACTTCAGGTGTCCGGCCGTCTCGCTCCATCTCCAGCAGTTCTGTTGCTGTGATTGCTAAGCTCCGCAACAGCAGCAGCGGTGCGCCACATCCAACTAACCCGCTCCCGGCTGTTGCCTCGACTGCGCGATCGTCGTCGTCGTCGATCCCTCGAACGACTTCGTCGTCTCCGATCTTTGTCCTTTCGATCTTTGCCACTCGCTCCCGGGGGCTCCACGACGGTGTAGCTTTGCGTATCTTCATCGTAGCTGTAGTACGTACCCGTTGTAGGTTGGTAGAAAAGTTTCGTTTTCTGTGATTAGACAGTTAAATGATACAAAAAAAAATATAAATAACCACAACTTCAACAAACAATTATTTGGTATGATCCGATTTGGCGTATCCGTTTCCCATGTTTAGTTAGCTTTCAAGACTAAATTGATTCGTTTAGACCTATTGGAAAAGCAGGTATAAGGAGAAAAAAGCTATCTAACCTTTTTTGAGAGCCAAGTGCCAATACTTAAACTGAACCCACTTTATTAAATAATTGATGACCATATAATGTACAATCTTAATTATCTTAAAAATCATACCGGATCCCAGTAGTAGCCTGTTGATTGCGAAAAGAACATGTGGTACTGGTCGTTGTAAACATAATCGCCTCCGGCACCAGCGGGACACATCTCTTGCGCCGCTTGTGTCACCATATCAGCCACAGTCAACTGTATCAGTCAACATACATAAAAAGTACAACAAAAAAGCATACATAATCATTAATTCTTTTTTGTAATAACCGTTGAAGTAAACGCGCTCAAGAAGTTCAAGCAAAGTACTTTCGCTTGAGAACTATAACATTCTTGATGCAGTAGGAAAATCGCATTAACCGACTTCGCTGAACAATAGTACATATAACAAATCGCTATTGCTAACAATAAGTTTCCTCACACATACCTTCGAGCCCTCCGGAGGTATGAAGTCAGTACTTTGTTGTGCTTCTGTCTGTGTCTCGGCCTCCTTTGTCCTCGCCTCCTTTGCTTTTGGCTCCTGCCCGCCTTCAGCCGCCTGTGACGCATTTTCCTCGCTCTCGTGACACTGACAGCAGCAAGGGGCTCCGATTAATGAATACTCCAACCGAAAACCTCCAGCTTGCTTGAGGTCTGTTAGAATCGACTTCATTTCCTATAAAAAGCAGCAATGTTGCCCTTTTTAATTTCATGTCAGCAGGCTCAGAAATGAAACCTAAGGATGGTGACAATAAAAACAAGTGAATACCTCAACTGCAAAAGTATGTCTGCATTGAGTATCCAATCCCACATGTACACTATTTCCCAATAACACAACTACGACGTTGGAGTTATCTCCGAATCATAAGTTATATTATCGTAAGAACGCACCTTGGTATACTGTTTCATACGATTCTCATATACCAGCGCCAGCCCACACATGCTCTTCAGGACTTCGCAATTTTTCGAGAAGCTAGCCACAAATGTGTCACCGGCTATTTTGCCCTCCAACTGGGAAAGCTTGTTGAGGTATTCCTCCTGAACCTGACCCGTGTTGTCTGGCATCGTGGAGTTGCTGTATAGAGGACGAAACTTTTTATCAGTGCGATACAAAACAGTCGTGAATATGGAAAGTCAATAATCACTAATCGTTTGCCAAATTTTTCAAAGTTTAAAATTTAAAAAGTCCTTCATCTATTGTCGACTGAACAGCGCATATATAATTAAGGTATCTGATATATTTAGAAACGATTAACTCACATATAAATTAATATTCTTATAAATAATGTTAAGTCCATAATTTTTTTTCAAACTAGACTCATTTTCATCTAAATAGATATCAACTAAGAAATATATAACAAGAACTCACTTGGGTTCAATATTATGTTTTAAGTTTGTTTCCCAATACTTAAGCTCAAATCTATAAAGTCATTAACAAGTTTTTCGCTCGATCAAGTGAAAAGCATCATTAGTAATGTAGTGTATAGTACCGTACGTCATCTCAGGCTAGTGCTATAAATTTCAACACTGCAATATGAATTAAAAAACTATGCAAACGCCTAAGTTTTCAGTCACTAGTTAAGTTTATTTTTTCTAACAATGTGCAGATAGCTTTGGTAAGTATTATCTATCTACTTTAACTCAACGTGTAGAGATAGGCCAAACTAGCTTTTTTCTAGTCAACAAACTATATTTTGAACAAACAAACCTGTAATACATATGCCTGCGGCGCTTAATCATGAATGCATGTTAATAAACAAAAGAAAGGTAAGGGCGTCTATGCAGTTTCAGTTCAGACAGCCGGTCACGTCGTTTCAACATGAAAGAGGAGAACTAACCATATGGATCTCTGTCAATAAAAGATTTCGGGCTTGATACCTACCTAATCCATCACCTTCGACGGCTTTGTCTTTTATATCCAGCAAACAGGTCGGTAGAAACAATAGTTTACAAAACGCTAGCCGAAAAAGTGCTGCCCAGTTGAAAGATCCACTTCGTGTTCAATACTGCGGTTTGTATTTCTGGACATGTCAAGGAGAAAGTAAACTTTATTCATTGTTTACTAAACCCCTTAAGAACACAAAATATGTTTTCGGCTTGACAGAAACCAATCGAATGTTACGAAAATAGTTGTATGACACTCACTCATAACGCACAAAACCTTGCGAGAGTCGTAATAATAAGCATTACAGTGTAATTAGGCTAATAACAAATCGACTAGATACTGGGAAAGGCTTCATTGATATATAAGAGAACTACCTAATTGAGAATTGGCCAAGTAAGCCTGCCTAGAATTGCAATATAGTAAAGAAAATCACCTCTTATTGGCCGGTATCCAAGAGTACTATAACACCTGCACACAATCCTTTGGACACCAACCAGTTATCCGGTACGTTTACACGACGCTGCTGACAATAATTATGTACGATCAAAACGAGTATTTAATATAGTCCACTGCGTAAACTAGGAGGAAAATGCACAACGACATTTACTTTTCAACAACGAAACGACATTACCTTCGCATCAGCAAAAAACTATTCGCTTTCTGCCACCGCTTCCCGTAGAACACACAGCCAGATACACACCTTTACGGACACACTTACACCCAGACACAGAATAAACAACATTCCCTGCCTAAATATAGCTCGTCCAGCGATCTGTCGTCTGCTTCAAAGTCCCCCCGCGAACCGCGGACATCAATTACGAAAAAGAAAGGTAATTGTGTAACTCAGTACGATTTATTCCGAATTTTTACGTCAATCAGAAATTGCTGGTGACGGTTAGCCATAACTACAAAACGGAGTGTGCCTTAATAAACGCAGTTCTAAGTTTGAACCGCCTCACGTGTCCCTAAGTTTAGCAGGCAAACGCGTTACCACTGCACGATTCTAGTTACAACTGAGTATGATTTAAGAATACTAGAGGATCTTTGATTAAACCGGAACAACACGAAATCTAGACGAAAAACCAAAATTAAAAGAATCAGACAGTGAACCGTTGGACAACACCGAAATTTGGCGCGCAAATTTAAAAAAAAAAACGTACGAAGCAATCCGAGTAATATAACACTTACGATCTCTTTGTTATTTGCTTTGCGTAGTTGCAAAAAAAACAAACACCTTTGCTTTCACAAATTTTATGGACCTAAAGAACAACCAGGAACTTGAATTTGAGGTACTGCTGATAAAAAATATGTTGCTCCTATAGCTACTAGTCTGTCTTGCATGCTGCTAAACGAAAGCGAATTCTATTTGACAATATTCGTCCATAATCTGCAGCAGAAAACAAAGATCGACTTAGTCGGCTTCATTATCACACAAAATCTTTTTTTCAATTATTTGCGTAGGGCTCAGGCATTGCGCGTCACATGTCATTATGATTAACTTTAGTGACAAAACAAACGGCTAATCTTATTCAAAAGCAGTCGTCTTTATAAAGTTCTCTCATTATGGCGTTAAATCAGTTTTCGTTTACTTACGGAATCTCAGACTGCAGGTTACAGTATATCGTTCCATTTTGTGTCATAGTCGTCAGTTATTTTAAATATTTTTACAGTAACGATAAGAACACGAAAAAAGATACCGGCAGACACTGAGCGTAAAATGATTCAATTACTCAGCTCGCGCGCACGGTGAGACCTATAAGTAGAGAGAACTCCAACAACAATATGGTAAAAATACAATAAAGTAATCTTGGAATGCCTATGCCTCTTTCTATGTAATAAAGACAAACTGCAATTTTAAGAATAACAACTCGTTGTTCGAAGTTTTATAGATTCACACACGTAATATATACATCAAAAACTTATTAAATTCGTTGAACATATTTTATCATTAGCTAAATAGTGTTGAGATTGAATAGCACATGCACACGACATCATTTAAGTGTCGACGATTAACAATAACAATGACGCGATTCGCTTACAATTCTGAGATAACGTATGCATGGCACATAATTATATAGTAGTCTAGCGTTGTGGTATGATGCCGCCTCGTATCTTTAATACACGAGGTTATCTCCGTTTTGCTGCGCATTTCGCAGTCACTGGCGGCCACTGTCAAACAATCCCCAATCGGCGACACAACCAAGGCTCTCCAGTCAGATATGGTCACGTGAGAATAAAAACAACCACCATCGATATTTTTCACTAGCGTAGCCACCTAAGTTTACCGAAATTTGGGGCCAAGCATTTATGCCAGCGTTCGAGTTTCGCAGCTGGCAGTAGTTTCATCGTATTCGTCAGCTACCTACACGCTAGCTATCGATCAACCGGGGCCATTCCAAGCACGTCCTGCGGATTGACCATTCTGTGTTCCTCCTTTACCGGCGAGACCATTAACGAGCCCTGCTGCGAGCCAAGCCCGCTTAGACTGCCTATTTTGCCTATTGAGATCGGGTTCTTTGGTGGGGAATTATGGTGGGTCCCTTCTAGAAAGTGTGGCTGTTGCTGATCGCTCTTTCTCACGTGAGCTGTAACTGGCCGCATGTTCGATTTCGGTAGATCCTTGGTGAGTACGCTGGTTGCAGTTGTTGCGGCAGCGTGGGTGACTGTCTGCGATGGCTCGAGCACAGGACTCGTCTTTGAGCTCGATCCAGTCGCTCGACTCTGAGTGCTTGAATGTTTTGATGTTCGAGGTCGTCCAGGACCCCTTTTCGCGTTTGAGTTTCCCATTGTTCCGTCGTCGTCTTGGCTACGTTCCCGTTTACGGTACTTGCGAGGATTAGCGGGTGTTGGTGGCCCGTCAGGTTTGATTACCAACGAAGGGGGTAACGGCTCGGTGGGACCTGTGGTTTTCTTCTCAGGTGTTGGGGGCACAGGAGAACCTGGTGGTGGTGGCGGTGGACTGGTAATGCTGCTTAATGCGTGATTGAGGAAATTAAAAATCTCTTCTACGATGCAACGGTCGACCATAGTCTGTGTCATGCCGAGTAATCGCTTATGCTTAGTACTCATGTGTAGATTGGCATCGCCACCGCCGACTACTACAACACCAGTTTCACACTTCATATAGCCACGGAAATCCTCGAGATCATCCAAGCTGCACGATCGATCGAATTGCCCCACGCAAAAAAGGATCGGTGTTCGTGAGTCAAGGATAGGGTCGTCAAGCTGCTTTGGTCCTTGCAGACCAGTCATTGGGAATCCCATACAAACGACAGCAGAGACCGACTCGATAAGAGAGGTTTGAAGTGCGACCAGTGCACCACTGTTCCAGCCAACAAGAATAATGGGTCTCTGAGGGAACGCAGTCTTTACCTCGCCGATCTTGCTCTTGACAGCGTTTACCGTAACTTCAAGTTGTTTAGCCACTGTCACCGAAGGCTCGTTCACGATAGGAATCGGAATTGTAATTAGTTTTCCTAGATGAGCTAGATGATTGTACCAAAATTTTACACGAGCAAAATGTGGGTTCTGGGTTAAACCACTTGGCACCACAATAAATATGGGAGGGCCGGGAAGCTTCTTCGGTCGATTTACACTTAGCAACGATGCAGCTGGATCCCATGGCCGTTTCAATAGTTGCAGTAAGGAGTCGTTAGCAGTAGAGGATTTATAGAAACCTCCCGAACATCGAGAAAACAGGCGCTGAACAAGTGACGGAATTTTTGCGTTGAGTGTTTGCAGAATTTCGACATAGCTACTGCAATAGCTGACCGGAAGGTTTTCAATGATAGTGGCATGAAGCCATTGCAGAAGCACCTGCTCCCAGTGTACGTCTACATAAAGCTGTCTCACACGTCGAGCCGCTTTGTCCAGCGAAATCCTGCGAGATACAAATTCGTTCGCGCTACCATCATACGCAAGTCTGGCTACCCGCTCCATGTCAAGTATCTTGTACATTCGATCAAACAGTGAAATCTGAGTTCGAGTCCAACCGTGACGCGAGATACGTTCTTCATCCCATATCTCATCGGGTATGCATTTCTGTTGTGTCCTTACGTGTCTCTCCACTTCGTCAATGAGAGCCTTGCACTTTGCTTGCTCGGATGCGGCGCCCAGCGAAGGGCCAGTTCGTTCTGCTACTGACTCCACATCGATGAAAAGCTCCTTGCCCACGCGGCCCAAACGCTCTGTAGAGCCTATCTGCTGGTCTTTGCTGTTCACGAAGAGTAACGTGGCGGGACGCGCATGAACCGACACCGGATGAGAGTTCCATGAGCGGGCATACGTATGGTCCATAGCCACAGCGTCCACCTCGGGAGCTAATGACGTGGTCTCATCAGGCAGGAACGACAACACACTGCCGCACCCGGCAGCAGTCAAGGCCTTCGACGGCATCGATATCTGTCACGTTTTGAATCTGGAACATAAAAAAAAATCGGATGTCGAGATGTCAGTCCAAAACTTAAGCAGACAGTGAGCGTTTCATGTCTGTTTTGTGCACAAATTTAAGCTTTAAAATATTTCGCAGCAAACCTAATATAATTCAAATAAAGTAAATTAACAAATATATATAATGCATGTAATGTAGGTAAGGCGCCGGCCCAGAGGGCCTCGACCAGCGGGTGAGGCAGGATTTCTCAACGTCGTAAAGGGCAAGGGTTCCTAACCTCCTACAGGGGGCGTAGGAGTGCCCAGTAGGTATGATGAGTATAGGAAGACAAAGTATATATCAAAACCCCTGATGCGGACCAAAATGAGACCAAATCCGCGGCTATAGTAAGCAGAAGTCTCAAAGGTATTCAGGACTGCAACAGTAGGTCACTGACTAGGGAAAATGGACGTCTTGATGTAATGCCAAAGCAGTTCCAGGGCTTCATCCCCCAACCCAAAGATTGAGGCATACGCGTTTTAGTACTGAAGATTGTCCTACAGTACTCGATTTTCAAGTGCGCATCAGTGTTTTCGCAGTCAGCCTCGCAAAACGCAAAAAAGGGGTAATAGCTCGATAATTACCACCTGCAGATTTTTGCGTATTAGTTAATGTAGTCGTGGGTATTACCCGATTTTCTTAACAATCACACTGATTAAACTCACAGTTGGTTCATCTTCAAACCAGTAATTGCCAAACCCAATACATATACCTTATTTTGGGGACATACGTTGCTCTAGGTTGAAATTGGCATTATGGACGTGATTCACCATTATTAGTAACACCAATAATATAACAATGTGTATTGAATATAAAGTAAAGTAGAATGTATAAAAACTGAATAGATTTTATTCTGAAGAGCCGCACTATTCTTATGACTTATATAAGAATATTATCACCTCCGGCTTATTCAAAGGTTGACTAAAAATAAGCTACAGAAAAATCATTCCCGCTAATTCGTTTTATCCAGTGTGCGAAGCGCGAAGCTTTCCGCGCAACCGGCGAAAAAGCGCGGTGCGCGAGTCAGCCCAAACAATAATAACCATTCAACAGTTCAATTAGGAGGCACTATCACCCTCCTAGAATGCAGCCCTGTTTCCTGTACACGTCCTGTAATAGGAGCTTTGGACTTGTCTACACGTAAAATATTCACTTGGCATTATCTCAGTATTAAGGCGCTCGTATCTTGGTATTACGACATAAGGTCTTGCACACAAGGTAGAGTCCATATATATATATATATATATATATATATATATATATATATATATATAGAATGTGCAAGTAGTTAAGCACCACAACTGTCATCATCATTGTAACCTGTAGCAATAGTTGTCGCGAAGTGCGCCCTTTAGCGCTACTCGTCAAAACCATGTTATTGTATGTATTATATTCGCTATAGTGTTGTTGTCTCTGTAAAGTGGCAAAAACTCACTTGGAATCAGTCGGCAGGTTTGTTGGGTAGACTGACCAACCGTCGACCGCATCAGTTACCGTTGTGGTATCAATTGCAATCCATGTGGCGAACAACACCCGGTGTCACGCTAAGCGTGCGATTTAATCGCACGATCTTTTGCGATCACGGCGGTCGTCCGACGTAGGCGCGGGCTTGCAGCAGCAGCATTACGACAAGCGGACGACCAACTAGTCAACCAACCAGTTTCACGGAGTAGTTGTAGCTCTCGTTGTGGCAGTCAAGCAATGGATGTATGGGTGGATCTGATGACGGACTCGCTCAGCCAATGATGACTGTGATTTCGACCTACTACCTGTTCTATTCGGCGACTTCAACAATATTAAAAGCCAGAAAAACAATGGCGCTTCTAGCGTACCGGTTCGTGTGTTTACCAACATTTGAGCACATGCGTCGACACATGCCGAACTGCTGCGGTATCTATGATTCGACTTTGTTCTAATGCAGAGAAATTGTGTACTAATCTTGTGTTCATATGCTGAAGTAAATTTCAAGGTGTTCGTTGAAGTGTTAAGCTTGCATGTCAGTTGTGCACGTTAAAAGGGTGAGTTACATTACGCAGAGTTTAGGAAGAATGTTATTGTTAAATTTTTAGATTATATTTTGTATAGATTATTTTTATAGGTAATGCATGGTTTCTATTGCTGTCTTGAGCGTGGTTGTTGTTTTGGTGAACTTTTTCGTCATTTAGGCAGACAATTGCCGTCACATTGGAGGTCGAGCATAATTAATCGGTGTAATCGGCATCAGAAAATGTCTTCGTTCAATTTTAATCTGTATGTACGATCATTCATTTTTTCAGCTTCATAGAGTGCAATAAGTGACAGGCGCTGGGCTCATTCAGGGCGTTTGAAAGGAGCGATAGAAGCTCCTTTCTCTCTCTCTCTCTCTTAGTTCTGATGGCGTCTGCTAAACGAAACCCCCGCTTGTCACACCATATTGTGTTATTCGCCGTGAAAGGAACTGTTCATGTTCCACTGCCTTACGAAAGCGCACTGGTGCATAGCAGTTGCAGCGAATATTATTTAGTTGAGGCGAGTACATCTCCTGGAAAAATCTGAGCTTACCTGAAAGTGATAGATCGACGCGCTTGCGAGCCTGACGCACTTAAGCCCAATTTCTACCGAGCAGTCATCATTTGTGGTGGGACTATAAACAATTCTGGTAAATAGGAAGTGCGGCCTTCTCTCTAATTATGATTAGCGTTGTCGTCTAATTTCCCATCCACTATATGTGTGTGGTGTTAGGGCAAGAGTGGGTCGACAGCACAATGAATTCTGTAAAGTTTAGTAAAAGTAGCGGATCGTTTATTTCGTATATTAACTTTGAAGAGAGGAAAGGTGAAACACCGCCAACTAGCACAACTACACCACTGTCACAGGCTGACGAGGATATGGCGAGTTCGGCAGTCAGTTGGCTCGAGGACTGCTGCCAACCGCGTTTATCGCCTAAAGAAGTTGTGCTCAACACTGTTACCAGAGTGCTCAAGTTCGACACGTTCGGCGATCTTAACTCAGGCGTTAATGGTGCGTTGTATTGTACCAACTTGAAGCTTAGCTTCGTACCAATGAAGAATCTTTCCGAGCTGCTGGAAATCGGCACAGACGAGTCGTGGCCCCTGGGGGCGTTTGATGTTTGTCTCACAAACATCGAAAGCGTCGAGCAGCTGAGTGGCGGTCGACGCAAACGGCTAGGCGCATCGGCGGGGCTTGCCGTACCCGTGGAAACTATCCAAATTATTTGCAAGGATTTTCGAGTGTTCACGTTCTCGTTCCGCTTTTCGCCGGCCGAAGATGTGGTCAAGGCGTTGGACTATCTCGGTCGCCATCCGTTCGTTAATTCGCCTGACCGGCTGTTTGGGTTCGAAGAGCCGCTCCAACAGGCCGTCGCTGGCTCGAAAATGCAGATATCGAAAATCACAGATGACTTTTTATCATGCTATGATCCGGCAGCCGAATGGGAAGCGGAACTAAAGCGCTGCAATGCCACTGACGCTTTTAGAGTGACCGACCTAAACAAGAGTTTCAGTTTCAGTGAATCTTTGCCACGAAGATTTGCTATACCGAAGCATATTACGGATCACAAATTGGATATCGAATCTAAACATTATAAGGATCATCGGGTACTTGTGTGGAGCTTCACAAAAGGCTCGACACATCTTCTTCGCGGCTCATCGCCGGATTCGTCAAGTTCGAAAGACTCCCGTTATCTCAGTTTACTCGAGTGTCAACGCTCTGAGCTGGAGGAGTTTGATATCGAACTTTCGTGTCCTGGAGTGCGTGAGATCCAGCAGAGCTATACTCGACTAATGGCAATGTGTACGCCAAGTAACATGCAAGAATTGGATGAAATTGATGCACACTTTTTGTCTAGGATCGAGGAGACCCGCTGGCTAACAAATGTGTCGTTATGCCTTAAAGAGGCTCAAAAGGTCGCGGTTGCTGCGGTGGACCCGAAGTATAAATTCGTTTTAGTTCGTGAACGAACTGGAGTGGATATGTGCGCCGTAATTTGTTCTTTAGTGCAAGTGATTCTGGATCCCCGGTGCCGAACGCTACGAGGTCTGGAGAACTTGATTAGTCGGGAATGGGTAGCTATGGGACATCCATTTGCGGAACGACTTGGGCATATCCGCGGTATTAGCTGTAACAACACGCCGCTAGAGCCTGCGCCGATGTATCTACTTTTCCTTGATTGTGTGTGGCAATTGTTACAGCAATTTCCGACCTGTTTTGAATTTTCGGAGACTTTTCTCTGTCGCATGTGGGATCATTGCCTTGTTAGTCTCTATGAGGCTTTCGTATTTAACAATCACAAGGAGCGAAGTAAGGCAAAGCAGAACGGGTCGATGTATCGGCGCTTGTTTGACTGGTCCGATTGGTTGGGCCCACAAGACCTTGAGCTGTTCCGAAATCCCTTCTACCTTCTCAGTAATAATTTTCGAATAAAGGAAAATCCATTAGAATTAGACTATACGGTTAAAGGTCTCGACTTATGGTCGCAGTGCTATTTCCGTTGGATTCCGAAATCGGAAGTCGTCAATGGCGATCCTGCGATGCTGTTCACCTTTCATCTCCGAGTCGCCAAGGACATTGAATCATTGAACAAGCAATTGGAATCGTTAAACATGAATGCGCAATCGGAAGGCGTGCAACTTCGCAATTGCAATAAGAAACGACTGCCTTCCGATGAATTCTTGGCAAACGCGCGTCGAACGTCGCGTTTGATAAAACCCGGCTCAGATTTAAAAATGAACGTAATCACCTCTTCCTTCCCATTTGCCCCTCCTGGTCCAATTGATTGGGGTTCATTCCATGCTAGCTGCCACACGTCGCAATTGTCAGCTGTTCTTGGCGATATACAAGAAGATGGAGCTGATGCCCAAGAAGCGCCCCGATGATGCGTCGACCTCGTCGCTTTTAGTCTTTATTATCATTATTCACCCTTTTTTGTTCTCGGGCTAACTAAATTTGGGCAAGAAATAAAACATATATAAATTATCTGTATAGAGCACTAAGTCAATACGGGTTAAATATGTATGAAGTGAGGGAAGCAATACAGTGTGCAATGTTGCTACACGTATAAAAATACATTAGAATATATATATTGCACGCAACAGCGTGTGTTGGCAAACCATGATGCATTTGATTTTGTCAAGTTAACCATTCGCAAGAAGACCAACATTTGCTATGTGCGTTCAGGCTCTGTGAATTTGTCCTGTTATCGAGTTTTGCAGACAAATAGAATCCTAGTAGGGAGTATTTTCACCAGGAAGTGGTTCCCAAGACAAATACGGGCAAGTTATCGCAAGATCCAGCTTGATCGCTTTTTAAAGTGTAAAAAAATATTCGTTAGTTAAATAGCTGATATTGGTAGTTGTAGTGGCGTTAGTTAAAATATTAGTTACCGATAAATACTACTATCAAGCTCATTGGACTAGCGATACTATAAACGAAAATACCACAGTAATAAAATTAGTAAAAGTCAATGTTAATATTATTACTGCAATTATATTGTACTAATTAGCTTAGTAGTTAAAAGTCAGTGAGGTGGCTGTATGTTGAAACAAAATTGGTATGAGAAGAGTATATAAATGGAATAAAAAAGCTATTGGAAGAGTCCGCTGAGGATGTATGAAGCTAAAAACCAATGAAAATATTATTGTATGAGAAATGAGTAGACTGAGATTATCAATAAAGATTTTGTATCGACATGGTATGCTGATGTCTGATTTTGTCGTATACGTTCTGACGTAAATGCACGAATCAACATTACTTGAAAATTTCTTGCAATTAATAGTTTGAGTGGTAAAGTCTTCATGAAGAAAATATTGTATCAGGTGCTTAAATGGCAGAGAATTAGGCTAGCTGCCTTTCATTCAGCGACTTGTGGCGCTAAAATTACGATTGATTGATTTTGGAGACTCATGTTTATTAATAAATGCTTGGTCCAATAGGATTGTCCCATTCGAAGGTTTTTCATCGATAGCTCTTTATGCACTTAACACCTCGCTTGTTAAGGTTTCTAGGCCAGATATAATTTGCAAATACTTAGGATTATGCTTTTCCGGTATAACTAAGTGACTAGAAAATATGTCTTTGAAGTTATTTGCACTTCAGTGTGGGTTGAGCTGATTTTCACCTTTTACTGAAGCTTACCAACTTACAAAGTGACTTTAAGGTGTTTTTACAGGCATTGTTCGTGTATTGTGTACATGTTTCGTATAAGCTAAAATTGTTCAGTGCGATAACCTTGTGATTACAGATAAGTTCATTATGAAATTAGGAAAAAATGTGAGTAGTCTGTTGGACTTTACAGATAAGTACAGGCTGAAGCGGTTCACGTCGTGTTTTTGTTTTATTTTTGGTGTTCTGCAGTGCGATCGGAGAGAAAGAGGCAGCATTTATGCATCCTATGGTTGTTTGTTTCGTTATTTAATTACACTTATACAGGCGGTGTTATTATTGTAGCATGAACCAGCCCACTATAAATACGATCGGAGTGTGATAAGTGTATTTTGAGGAAACGTAAGGGCAAATAACAATTAGATGATAATAGAGGTAATGTCGTTACTAAAGGTACATGCTCTCCCTACGTTAATAATTATGCATTGTCATTATTATTAAAAATACGTAAGCTATATCAACTTACGGCGATTTCCATAGATAAGCGATGCTGCGCTATATCTTCGTTATTATAACGATGGCTTAGCAAAGATACACAATCTACTTTTGACGCTTCAAATTAATATGTCGTTGAGGACCCATATAAGTTTTTGGAGCATTAAGTAACATTTTGGAAGGTTACCACTTTAAATGGAATTATTTATTTACGGATTACGTATTTCATATTATCATGCCAACCAATAATACTGGCGAGCGCTTTGTAGGAAGTGTCACACGGTATGTCAGCTAAAAAATGTCCACTTTTTTAGAGAATACATCATGGAAGACTGACAAATAGTTGGTGAAAATGCACTGCGAAGATGCACATACTTTTCACACTTCAGATATGGCTATATGTTATCGCAAAAATACCTCCTGATGCATACATTTAAATCGATGGTGATGGGTTGGATTTATATGAGATTTATCAAGAAAAATTACCGAGAAAGAAGAAGCTCCAAGTGTGGTTCCATTTTTTCGTAAAATCAAGAGTTGCTCAATGTTGTACCTCTCAAGTCTATCTTCTATATATAGCGTCTATTTCGAGACATACATTAATGTCAAATGTATTTGGTTGCATAATCTAAATACATGGGTTCTCAACTGTTAACAAAAGTCAGTCGAGTTCAATTGAGTTTTCGAGCAGTCTCGAATCCCTTTTTGACTGCCGGATAGTTTATATACTGACCTTGGTTACACATAATTATATATCTATAAGGTGTTTATAATTTATAATCGTGAATAATAAGTACGGTAAACTGAAACTGATATGCAAGCCAATGAATTAAGCTATAAATGGCTATCATAGCATGCCCCCTATTTCTTGAGTTCTAAAAGCTTTGTACTAAGAATTGTTTGTTGCAAACTACTTAATTTAAATCATTAATTTTTAAAACTGTTGTGAAAACATTTTCAGGTCATCCTAAATAACCGAAAAATGACACGCTGGGCTCGTATAAAATCAACACACGGGACAAAGCGGCAGCCGGAGGAAGCAACGTCATGGCAGGATTTCCAAAAACAAAGGAAACAGCTTAACGAAACTCAGGATCCCGACACCAAGGTAGATGTTAATGTATATATATCTTACAAATTATTTAGTTGTTATAAAGCAGGAGATCGGTGGTATCGTTAGTAAGTAATAATTTAGCGTCTCGAGGAATCGCAATTCATACCTGGATTATTTACAAGCGAGAAAAATGATGACTATTATTATACTTGCACGCCCTAGGCAATAATGTTGGACCAAATGTAATATTGACAGGAAAATATTCACTTTCATTTGTAATCGAGGCAACTATGTGAGCATGTATAGGAAAAAAACATTAAAAAAGAAAGGTTAAATAATTCTTTGAAGTATTATATCTTACTGCGCGATGAAATCACCTAAAAAGCGCTGGTAGTACTCAAAACGCTAATTAGACTTGTCTTACCGTATGCATAAGGCATATCGCTTGAACTCTCAAAGCTTTCTAATACAGACTTGCCTGCTTTATCCTACGTACAATGATTTATTAGGGCCTGTACTCCTTTACCTGCTGCTGACTTTTACCATGGCACTTACTAAGCAGAATAAGAGTACATATATTAGGTTGTTTTGGTGACGGAACTGTAGTGTTTACAGTCATGGATTCTTGATACACACATATGGAGCATCATCGCTGGGTTGTCAGTTCCAGCACAGTATCAATTTTTGTCGGTCTTGCAAAAAGCTCTACCAACGATATGTAATGAACGCAAGTAAGAGGAAGTCACTCTTTTTGTAAGAAAGCTTTTATTACCGCGTATGTTGGGCACGAAGAAGCTCATAGAACGAGCTCATATAACTCAATGTGAAACATGATCGATGTAGAGGTCTGTGCGCGTCATTGTGTCGACACCCTGCGATCCTTATCTAGCTTGCCCCAGGAAACATCAACCTTGTTTTAATCGCAATTGCTACCTTCCCCGTCGCGCCCAAAATACCTTTAGGCTACTGGGGCTACTACAAGCTACGTCGGAGTCCCTGATTGTAGCATTCAAAGTGATCTCTCCGAAAGCATACAAGACCCAATGCAAGATACAGTTGGAACAGCAAGAAGTTATTCTTATGAGAGAGGTCAAATGCCAGCTATACAAATGGCTTGTATTTTACAGGTCGACGTCGTGTCCCATCAACTCATCAGTGCCTTTCGAACACTTCGCCGGTATGTTCTTATTTAGTAACACGCCCGCACTTTGGAGGTTTCAATGCTCAGTGTACGGTGGGACGTGCAGATAACAGGCGAATGTGAATTGTTGAGTCGGGAATTTTCCGTCTTACTTCTAAGACGGAAAACTTCTGAAGTTAACCGAGGAAGTCACTCCTGACTTCGGCGCTGGAGAGCCTACGCTCGAGGTGGGTAGCTGGGCCGTATCAGAGCCAGAACGAATACTTCAAGGCTGCTCTAGCTCTGGCTTCGTGCTGAATCGCTTCGTTTAGCGAACATCTCCATATCGGGCTGCTTTCTTTTCAATGGCAAAACCCAATGCTTATCGTTATTTTCAAATATAAAAATGACCCAAACAAGTAGGTATCTTAGCGAGGGATCGCGAAAGAAAATATTCGCAACGAGCTTCTCTTGTATCTACTGGAAAGAAGACTAAATGTGTTCCGAAGGGCGTGAGTGTTGTACTCTGAAGGAACACAAATTCAGAAGGGATTATTTGACCGAAACCGTATGCGAGATCCTACTTGTTGATATTAAATAGAGTAGTCTTTGGCAATATACGTACGTATTCTTTTTAGATTTTAAAGTAGCTTTCGGCTTCACTCCAGAAAAATCGATCTTAAACACTCGCCGATGTCGGTGTTCCCGTGAACTTGTGTAACCTAGTGGCCCCAGCAGAACAGAATGACAATCGATGGTAGAGTATCGGAACTGCCGGCGTTCTTTCGGACTGTACGAGTTTTTTTTTTTCAGTTTTATTTGAAGATTTAGTTGATAAGATACGTAGGCCAAAAATATGCTAAAGGTTCTTTCTTATGCAGATGATTCAACCATTTATGGAAACAGTCTCTTCTATGACCAGCAAGCCCGAGCCAGGTTATATTTTGCCGTCAAAAATTTGAGCCTTACCGTTAATTTAAAGAAAATCGAGGCAATTAAATTTGGGAGATATGGGATAGTTGCGGCATCTAACACACTATAGGTCTCGGCTAGACCGGTGACATATGCTAACTCATGCATTTATTTATCGTTGCTGATTCGTATTATGCCTACAGTTTCTTCTAGCGTAGTACAGAAAGATAAAGAAGGGCGTTAATGACCTCAGCCTCAACCCTTGGCGACTATCCCTCTCATCTGCGCTACAACTTTTTAACCTCAAAAGATGCGACGAGCAGCGCATATGGAACTAAAAAATTCTGAGAAGGTCTCACCGTGGAGAATCTTGAGCAACTGAACCGGATGCAGGCTTCCTTTCTCTAAAGAGCTGTGGGACTGTACCGAACAACCCGTGATAAGCTTCTTTCTTTGTTGGTAGCGACGCTAGTGTTCGCCGAGGATTTCCCTTACCGTTCTAATCTACCATCAGCCTAATTCTATTTAAAATGTTTTAAAAACATAGTTATTTTTATTTTAAATCTGCATCATTGTTGTCTACAATCTTCTACTTATTTGTCCCGCAGCTGTAGCAGTCTGAAAACGAGAGTCTAAGTCTCGAAAGGCGACCTCGACGTTATATTAAGATTTGAACGATTTTTTTATGGTGTAATTTTTACGGTGTAAGGTCGAGTGTTATCACGTAATAGGAGCAGTTTGATTTTGCATATTAATCTTGGCTGTTTAAAGTGGAGTTTACTTATTATTTTCCCCAGCACCTAACAGTGCGTTTCAGCCTTAATCGACAAACCAGGATTTCTGAAGCTGTAATGGATAATGCCTACACTTGACCATCAAATAGATATGATAAGATTTTATAGCTGTATATTTATTTCAGGTGATGTCTCGTCGGTTAAGTTGCATCCACTTACTTGTGTGATCGTCTGTGATTATTGGAAAAGGTCTATTTTTCATAATACTCACAATTCGATCACTTCTCTCAGTTTATCGGTATCCCTTTTCATGTCGCGGATTTCAGTTGGTCACGGTTGAAAAGGGTATTCACCGAGAGCCTGATAAAAAACGCAAGATTACGAATGAAGAGCACAAGAGGTTAAAAAAGAAAAAGCAGTTGAAGAAGATGCGTGAACAACGAGAAAAGAAAGGAATGGTCTTATTGCCAGAAAAAATTGAGCGAAAAATCTATCGAATGAAGAAGGCTATGCGCGCAAAAGATAAAACTGCACAGGAAATCAGAGAGGAAATCAGACGATTCCGCCGGAAAGAAGAATTGGCGTATAGAAAGCTTTGCTTAAAGGTACATACATCATCATGGACTAACATATACTGTATTAGCTGATAAGATCATTTGATACGATTCAGTAAATGGTCGTGCATGCGCGGGCAAAAGAAGTTCTTATCTGATAAGTTTGATGTACCGTTTGTGTTCACAGGCATGTTTGCACTGTCGCCAGCCCGGCCACAAGGTAGCAGACTGTCCGCAAGCACCTAGAGTAGGAATCTGCTATAAATGTGGCGCATCAGATCACACTTCTGCTAACTGCTTGCAAGTAGCAGGGGATTCATATATGTTCGCCGCGTGTTTCGTCTGCGGAGAACAAGGTCACATTTCAAGGGAATGTCCGAAAAACGAAAAGGGGGCTTTTCCTAAAGGAGGTGGTTGCCGGTAAGTTTACGCTATTAAGCTAGGGAACTCCGTCGTCAACATTATATCTGCGGTTTTTTGAACTCTTCTCTCTCAGCAGTTACTTTAGGTTCATTCATCTACAAACATATTGCTAAATATTAGTACTTGCAGAAAATGTTTTGATTCAGTAAGGTCAGATTGAATATACGAAATAGTTCTTCCGGATAATATTGCATGCTATTTCAAAATAACATCGCAACATCTCACAGTGGAATAAATGCAGTCAGTTACTTTTCAGACGGCACAACATTGCCAACCAGTTATTTCTTATAGTACCTTTATAATTTGAAATAATATATCTTTCGGACTAGCTACTATTAGATCTGCCGCCCAGATGAGTTTATATGGTACATTTTGATGCTGTATGGAATTTTATATAACGGATTGTACTCAAAACTGTATGTTTACAGATTCTGCGGGTCTAATAAGCATAAAAAGCAGGATTGCCCGGATCGAAAAGCTGCAAAGCGGATAAATAATGAGGAACAGGATGAAGTTGTTGCGGATGTATTAACGAACGATAAGGATAGTGCTGACAAAGAAATTCATCGCGACACCTCTTTGTTCATGCGTTCCGTCAGAACATCGGGCTTATCTGGTAAACCCACAGGAACATCCAGTACTAGACGCAAGCCAAAGTTTGTTAAATTCTGAGTTTAGATTAATTAGTTTGGCCGGTGGCCTAACATGCAGCTATCCGGCTTTGATTATGTTTGATAGGTTCGTGTTCGTTTTATTACTGGCTTTGGTTTGCCGTTTGGAAACAGCTAGCAGATATGTGCCTAGTATTTGCTAGTAAGATCCCAAGGTACATGGCATTTTCTTTACATGCATCTATTTCTTACTTAAAAGACACAAATGACTGAGTTTTTATTTAGTTATTATAGTGTGAGACAGACGGGTGGTAGCAGTGTTGTCTTGGGCGACTTAATCATAACAATGTTTTTTTCTATTAAACCAGTCGCTTCCTCTGTCTTTAAATTCAAGACGGGATAAAGTTATACGCCTTCTGTTATTTGTTATCTCAAGTGAGCACTTAGATTAGCTTGCTTGATAGAAAGTGCTTTTAGAAAAGAATAAATTTGTGCTTTGTGGGTTAACGATCATTACAATATCACGTGGCCTACTTGTTGACGTACAATGGATAGGGCAAGAGCAGTTCGCATTCTCAATTCTAATCCGATTTGCGTTCATGCCCTGACTGTATCTAGCTTAAGGAATTCATTGGAGTAAGAAAAATACTGTTAACTTATACTACTTAGGTTATATTATTTTATTAACATGTTGAGTTCGATATCAATGAAGGAACGAAACGAAGACCCTGACGTATTTGTCAACATTTATAAATTGTTCGCACTCGTTTACATGAGTCTACATAATGCCCTGATTAATATTTTATAAAATTGTGTAGCTGTAAGTGCTTTAAAGGTATTTCTGCACGAACTTATCGAGTTCGTGCAAATAATAGTCTAAATAGAGAACTTGATAGCACTACATATATAAAAGTAACGTGGTAAAATCCACACGTTTAGATATTGTTTTGAGCATTTGCCTTGCGTGTGTATAGAAATCCGAATTGAATCATATTATACCTAACATCATGAAAGAGGCCCTGTGTTCTAGGCAGGGCTGAGATTAATTGCGGTTGGCCTATTGATGATCAGTGTAACGTCTATTCAAGCGCTTACCTCAATCAAACGAAAAAGTAACGGCGGGCTGCGCAGACTGTAGACGCTAGGGAGATTGCGTAGACTGAACGTACACTTTACAACAGTATCACCCAGTGATTAATGCTTTTGTGAGCAAAGAAATGTTGTGCCAAGTACACGGAGTCGATAGAAGACCTCGTAAAGCCGAACACTAGATTGTACATTATTTTCGGCTCATGCGTATCTATACGCTCGACTATCAGATATTAATATTTAAAAATCATTTACAAGGCCGGTCTAAAATTAAGCAGGAGAGGAAAGCCGAGTTGGGCTTTAATGATCGTATGTATCGTTATGGCACATAAAACAGCGTAAGGCAGCTTTAGGACTCAAGTATATCGCAAGAAATCGGCAACCTATATTCAAATTCTTTTAGAATATCTCGATGTTTCTTACATTATAGCATAAGCCACCAGTTACAGCTATACGGGGAACGCGTATGTTTTGTATGGTATCAGAGGCAGGTTGTGGAGACACGCCATTAATGGCCGACTACGTGCGTTGTACCAGTCGCTATCTAACCGTGAAACCATCTCATCGAAAAAATAAAAAATCTGAAGCTTCAGTCGACGACATTGTTTTTTTTTACTGCTAACATAGCCTTTCATCTGACTGTTATTATTAACAGTGTTATTTCAAAGGCATACATATTGCGTACCTTTGGTATAGAATAAGTTGCGTTTTAATTAATTAATAAAAATGTACTTTTTCGTTTTGAATAAATATTGCTATTAAAGCGTTTATGTATGTAGGATAATTCAAAGAGTGAATTAATGTAGCTATCATTATTATTATTGACTGAAAGTGTGCAGACTACAGGTCCTGACGTGAGGTTAAGCGCTCGCGAAGTTATGAAGGGTAAAAAAAAGTAGGGTCCAAATCACCGTTAAATTGATTCGTTGACGCGACGACTTAAACCAAATTTTCAAAACAATATATGTGTCAGACTTATAATACATTAGTTGTATATTTTTGTCATAACCACTGTTGTGATTCAGTTGAGGTGCGTTTAGGTTGCCGGTGTGTGTCTATTGGTGGCTTTAGCGGAGCTAAATATGTCCACTCAACCTAACGACATGTAAAATGGTCTAGGTTCCAAAGCAAACGTCGACGTACACTATGTCGTGCTGGAAGCCAGCTGTTGATATAATGCTTAATGGCAGTACGAAACGCGAAACTCAGTCTTCCACTTAAAGACTTTTTATCTTGCTTCTCGTTGAGCAACTGTAGAACAGCGAAAGCAAATGTGAACAAAGCCACGCCTCTGTATTGTTTCGGAAAAGCATGCACTTGAAGATCATTAGGAATGCCCCTGTTTCCGGAGAATGGCTTGTTTTTGGAAGTTCGTTCAAGGTGCATTTTTTTTTTAGTAGATAAAGTAGATAAAGCCACGTTAGCTACAATAGGGTTACCATATTCAGCCTAGGGTGCGCAGCCATTGTGTGCAGTTTAAGGTCACTACATGAAGGCTACGCAAACAAGAAAACAATGGCACCTTGTCCTCACCAACTGCAGCCCGGGAACAACCTCGTTTTGAAGGTTCAAATTTGTACGAAGTGCCAGTTTCTGCAACGCATGTAAGTAACGGAGTATTACGCGCCGAAAACTTCGGGCTCACATTTTTAGTACTTTAATGGTAACGTGTCTTCAGCACATGCATCATTCCGTATGCAAACTACCTTATGCAAACTCTACAACATACCTGCATATAGGTGTTAATAAGGATTTCGTCAATAGTCATAGGTAATTGTGTAGACCAATTTATTACGCTTTTCCATGGAAAACTCTACATTTTAGACACAAAAATACAAAAGGTTTAGAAAAATCTCATCACATGATTAATATAACAAATATGATTAATTTTCATATTCCTCTTGCCTTCATCCTTCCTTTATTTTATTGTTCCGTCTTAGAGATACTGCGTTCAGTTTAACAGTATTAACACTTTTTTTAGGATCAGGCCGAAGGCATACCTTGTTGTTTTACAATTACTTCTATGTATTACATATTAAGATACAATTGTTCATTTTAATAAACCTAGTTCTAGTGATTCTTGCCGATTATAATTTGTAACTATATAATTTAATGTATTTTGACTAACACTGGCATGGAATCAGTAAATGTTTCAGACCTGTTCAAATCTCATACTAAATTCATAATTACAATTTACGTTTTTTTGGGGTGCCTTCGAATGTGGCCGAGGTCAATAGGTATCGAAGGAGAGGAAACGCGATACAATGCGGAAAAAAGAATGAGAAGCGAGAACTTTTACTAGTATAATGCTGTAGTGTCACCATACAAGTATTTGTTCGGGGTTGACTTCTTCTCCCTGCTTCTATTAGCGGTGAGCAATTTTACAAAACTGATCACTGTATGCTATTTAAACATGCTTTTCACCTGACTATTGAGCAGGGCTTCTGATCAAAGCTGTTTTGCGCATCTCATTGTGCTGTTAGATGACGACGTTTTAGTGAAGATTTTTTGTCGGTATAGGGGTTTCTTCAAGTAAGAGTAAATCTAAATGCGCATGATTATCTGTGTAAAATAATACATATAGATATACGCTGGCAATCGGCTCACCGCCAGCTCATTTACACTAGTAACATGAAAGTTATTTAACGGCGCTTTCTCATTTGTATTTTTTTTATATATGTTTATCTATTTTTATATTTTTTTAGATCATACACCGCTAATAAATTATCGTCAGTTCTTTGCGAAAAATCGATTGATAGTCAGGCCGAAGACTGTTTTTTCCGTACACTGACAGTTAGCATCAAGAATTGGTCTTACATATTCATATTTGAAATTATATCATATTCCAGTATCGGTATAATTACACTCTTACTCGTACTCAAAGTGTTCCAGTGCAATCGAAGTTCATGAAGAATATGTCTAGTGAACTCAAAGAAAAGTCAAAAAGCCTTTAGTAAAAAAAAATGTTCAAGGAGCTATGATACTTTATTCAATAAGGGCACAGCGCTTATATACCATGTAATGAATTATCGTATAATTACACTCTTACTCGTACTCAAAGTGTTTCCAGTGCAATCGAAGTTCATGAAAAATATGCCTAGTGAACTCAAAGAAAAGTCAAAAAGCCTTTAGTAAAAAAAAATGTTCAAGAAGCTATGAAACTTTATTCAATAAGGTTACAGCGCTTACATACCATGTAATGAATTATCGTATGCACCGGTTTGGATAAGCTAGACTAGGAAGAATTACATTGAAAAAGCCAGATCTATAGTGTTGATTTCTAGCGAAGAGTCGAGTCCTAAGAGTGATTTCGAAGTCAAAAAGGCTCGTGAATCACAAGCGTCAGTAATTGAAGCCTCTGTATCCGAGTGGAAGTATATATTTCCGAGATGAAATTCAAGCGGACCGAGGCTGATAGGGACCGATCCAGCTAACCATTGTCGACAGAATCTTTTAGACGGTCTCATATCTCTCATTAATAGCGCTGCGGAGGCAGCACGAGAAGATAATTCCGACAACCTGCTCGAATAAAATAAACAGATATGCTTTAAGTGTCAGGATCAGCATATCAGGGATAATAGAGTATTTTGACAGATTCCATAGTGGTAATGTTGACTTCATTATACGAAGCTGACGCCAAAGTTTTGTGGGCCACCAAAAAATGCGGGTTTATCTAGTTTTATTATTAGTTATATTCTGAGAATGGATTTGTCTTCTTAAGGACGACTGTTTATTATTGTCAAGGGCTATCAGTTATAAGCTAAGTATAATGAAGTTTCTGTAAAGATTATCTGAAGCATAACACGCATGTTTGTAAAGGGATACATACCTCAATGAAGGCTACGACGATCGCTGCTACACCAAAGTTAAGGTATTCTTCGCTCAGCTTGTTTTTGACCTTTTTAATACATCCGTCCTTGCTGAAGGACTGAAGTTTAGGTGTGCACTTGCTAATTTTGGCTTCTTTGCAGCAAGACAAGGGCAAATCGCCTTTGTAATCTTTATAGCTGTGAACTCCACAGCATGCGAGCTATAGCCAAAGCCAGCGGCACAAGACAGGTAGTTAGTGCTTGCCCTATCGTATTTCACGCACAGATTTTCTTAGCAGTGCACTGGACTTACATATGTATATTCATTTACCCGTTTAAGTTGAATATTAGGCGTAACTACATGCTAATCGAATGAAGGAAGACGGGAAGAATCAGAATAGCTTTGGCTTGATACCTTAAGTAGAAGGAAATATTTTATGGAACTAATGAAGCCATCCACGACTTTCGGTTTTGAGTCATTTGAGTGACGTGAGATCATTTAAATGAAACTAAATGTCCGATTACACTAAATCTACGATACTTCGAACTGACACATTTGAATGTTTTATTTTTTTAAAGACATTAATTATAATTGTTGCTAGTTATGGGTTCTTAAGCCTCAGTTGCGGTTCACGCCCATTTTTTTTTTCTTTAGGTTAGCTTATAGATCAGAGCTAAATAGATGAAATAGAATACTGACGGAATATAGGAACTAGAATATTTTGTTCTAGATGAAATATGTCTATGTTATTAAAAATATTCACCGAAACTTCAATATCGTCCCAAGCCTCTCTGGT
Source organism: Varroa jacobsoni (assembly GCF_002532875.2). Classification (NCBI taxonomy): domain Eukaryota; kingdom Metazoa; phylum Arthropoda; class Arachnida; order Mesostigmata; family Varroidae; genus Varroa; species Varroa jacobsoni. The sequence continues at coordinate 344,825 of NW_019213675.1, forward strand.
CAGCGAACTATTCCTCTTCTCAAATGATTTCACCATTCCTTTTTCGAGGAGGTCTTTTAGTTGGTTACGGTTTGTGAACGTCACACCAGCGACAGCTAGCTCCGCAATCAGAATCAGGATCATACACAGCATAAACTAAAAGGATAAAGCCAAATACTACTGAAATTCATATTCTAACTGGTGAATGATAATGCTGAATATTAGCAAGTAGCACCCTATACGAAATTCAAAAATTTTGAATTACATCGATTCTGAAGTTATCGATCGGTCTTCCAAGGATTACTATATCGACTAAAAAATGGCCTTTAAGGTGGTATCCACAAACTGACTTTGGGCGTCACTTACCGATGTGATCAAACATGAGCTCTCCTTCCAAGCACCGCAGAATCCCATAAAGGAGATGATAAAGATGATAGCGCCAAGCACAATGACTGCCACATTGACCACTACAATTATTCGTAAGTGATCATACCAGGCGATCAAACATATATGATTTCGGGAATGGCATGTAACATGTAACAAAAAAGGGGATATGCCGGCATTAATAGTACTGACAAAATCAAATGCAGACACAAAGCTTTCCGAAAATACTTGTCTGTAAATGGCCAATTGGACAGGACAAAACTGGAAGTAAAGATGCTGAATCAACAGACACAGGGTGACAACCAGGCAGAATTTTATACTTCTTTAGAACTGACTCCACGCTCCGAAAACTAACTTATTAAAAATTAATTTAGAGAATGCCTGATCATAATGGAATTACGAAATAAACTACTACTAATGGAAGAGCCTATCAATATCCCACTTCTCAACCTAATGGAACAATGCATTATATTTTATGGAATCTAGCATAAGAGCAAACGTATTTTCGTATGTGATGTTGGATTATTGGTATGTACAATACACCATATATATTTATGTGCAGTTGTAGAAAATTGAATGAATCCTTACGTGAGAGTTCTTGAACAATCTCCCTGACGTCAGAGTTGAACTTTACGCCGTTGACTCCCAATACGAAGATACCGATTCCATTCACCTACAAAAAGATCATATAACACAACCACTAACAGTCACTGAGATGGATTCACACTAGAGCAAAATCTTATGCAATGTAATACCCATACTGAGTCGAACACTGGTTCTGCAATAGCCAGTAAACCTCGTGGTCCGAATCAATTTTACTGTATACTTGCACGATAAAGCTTTAGCACGCACGGTTAACATAAGCGGAAATAAATAACTAAGAATAAATCTGATTGTAGCCACCTACCTGCTTTACATTTTTTAGACGTTCATAGAGTTGACACTCAAAGACAGATAGAGATCAATGCTGCTAATCCAATTTAAAAACAAAACCATAGATGCCAAAATATGGACGCCCCATAAACGTTATGACATGATTATGACTCACATGATTAGCAGATTACTGCGTTAACCTCGCAATTCGCGAACTTGGACCGTCCCAGATACGCTAAAGCACATAGGCTAAGTATATTACATAAAATAGCTACTTGATAGAATCATATTGTCGTAAGTTGCCTCGATTATGCATATATCAGAACGAGCATATCGTAGATAGATTCCAATGATTAAGGAACGGATTGTCAAACTATTCTAGGACCCAAAAACAGATTCAACAACGAAACTCAACAAAGCAGAAATTCAGCGACAAGTAGCTTTATTTTTATTGAGAAATTCAACTAAAATGTTCAACAAAAGCCTTTTTACTATATTTGATGATACGCCATCGTACATTTAGGAAATGATCAGTTTTTCAGATTTCATGCATGCCTAAGTACTACGTAATACTATAGTTCGATCACACGCTTTCACCAAGAAGAGAAAATATGAGTACACCGTGTATTAAGGGAACTAGGTACCTAGACAGGAAAAATGTGACCGGTGTTAATGGCACATTACTTGGGTAGCACCCTTTTTCTTAACTATTCAAGAAACAACAAACGCAATCATTGGTGTATTTAAGCGAGTTATACTGTTTCGTCTCCACTCCTGGTACCATACGGCAACACAAAAGACTAAAATTTGAATTCTTATAAAAATCATTCAGGTCACCTTTAGACAACCTATTCGTTAAATAATCGTTGTAAAAGGCGTATTTGTTCTGTGCAACCATTTTCGTGTATCCATTGTTACTAAGGAGCATTAAAGCTAATACATGCTCGTGACAATCATCATTGCTTGGCTATCGTCGCTATTTATTTTAGCAACTTCAGCATATTGTAGCACATGTTATAAATATTACGACTTCAATATAATTTTTTTTCCAAAACGGTGTGTCGCGTGATATGGACTGTATGACAACTAGGTTAGTACTTCTTGTACTTCGCTATGCCTGAAATACTACATTTTGGCTTGATACAAAACCAACGGATATTTAATTCGATGCATTCGCGAATGCCGTTTGAACGCGCAACTGCTTAATCAACAAAGGGTTCTTGGTCTTCTAATTTGCAAATGAATTCCCATTCCTTATCGCTAATTGGTAAAACACTGAGTCTGGCTTTGGTGAATAAGAAGAGATCTTTTAGCGGGCCATTATTTTTTTTGTGCTCGAGATGCCAGCGCTTAAGCTCCTTTAAGGTAATACACCTTTTAAAATGACGCACTAGCTTTATATCAACCATAAACCAACGGGGATTATCTTTTGACGCGCTTTTGTCGAAGTAGTGGTTGCCCTTCTCAAACTGCGTGTGGTCAGGGTAACTTTCCTTAGTGATTTCAACCAATCCCACTATCCCAGGCTCCTTGACGTTGCTATGATAGAAGAAGACCTGCTGTCCTAATTTCATGAAGTCCCGCATGAAATTTCTTGCTTGGTAATTCCTTACGCCCTCCCAGTGCGTTGTCTGGTTTTTCGAGTTAGCGAGGTCATCAATTGAAAATTTGAAGTCATGTCCATTTTCGATTCGCGACTCGCCCTCAGATTTCACTAGCCAGTGAGTGAAATGCGAATATTCTTTAGAAGGATCCTTGGACTTTTTGGACGTCACTTTGAGGGTTTTTGTTGGTATTGCAGTCTCATATTGCATAGATGAAGCATCGGCAATGCGCTTCCGGCCTCGAGGCATGATGACAACACGGTTGTCTACAATTAAGAGGCAAGCGATAAAACAATTTATTCCTACTCAAATGTTCTTTCGATGCCTATGAAGTGAATATAAAGTCATAGTGCTGTGAAACCTTATTTCGTTGTTAAATTCATCTATTTCTAATACATTTGCAGAAGCTTCGTTTAAACTACACATACGAAAGCCTTCGGTAAAGTCAGCTTTTTTACGGCAGATTCAAACAAACCTAGTGCCAACTTTGCAGAGTTTGCCTCAGCCATCTGATTTTCCGTACTGATGGAAAAGACATTAGAAAGCAAATAAACACTATTGTCTAATAAATAAAAATATTTTAAATGATTTAATGACATAAAACAATAACATGATTTGAAACTCTCAGTATAATGAGTCAAGCCTACACGTGTTATCACATAATACGTAAACAATTTTAGCAAATACCACGTACCAGAAGACAAATATTTAATTTGTATTTCTTCAGCAATATCTAAGATATAAACTCATTCTCATTACCGAGCAACTCACATAAGTTTATCTCCATTGCTATTACTAAAAGTGTTTATGCATCTGAGGTCTGCATGTGGACGTCAACTGTGGAGGATGTCAACTTTACATATAGCTACCCGCCTTCGAGATTACTTCAGGTTTAGACAACCAACATTCCTATTAAGTGGGCAAGATTTTTAGCTAAAACTAAATGATAGTATCTAAAAACAACTAAATCCATTTACCAAATTCATTTCAGACGAACTTTACATGAATATCATATATATATATATATATATAAAGAACAACTTAAATTCCATGTATACTCATAGTGTATATTTTGGAAAAAATGGTTTACCATATCAGTAAGCCACGACAAGCCATGCGACAGATGATTCAGTCGCAGCGTTCCGAAATAGCGCAATCACTCTATGAATTTCGTTGACCGTTTCTACTGTCAAATATCTAAACGTGGCAAAGTAAAGCTGCACGAATGAAAGAATAAAGCCGAATGAGCCCGTAGAGCCAGAGTGAGCTTGTGACTATCATCAACAAAGCGACTGGCAGTACTTTCGCCGAAATGCAAAAACTTCTTATACTATGTATTTGCGTTCATATTATGTAATATCACATACATACGTGTGTACATTGTTTACTGACATGGCTAACATTGGCGAGAGAAAGAGCGAAACAGGGTTGCAAGTTCGTTCTCTTAGCAAGCGTGCATTGCTGGGATCACCTGCATAATCGCTGTAGCTCAGGCACTAAACCTATTTAGGCGTTGTTTAGGCGCCCAGCGACTAACGACCCTATACATTGCTAGAATGGCTACATGGGGCGTCCACAGGCGGTCGAATTTAGCAGTCATTATTGTTGGCAGACCTAGAGAATTCAAAATGGCATCTCCTAATGTTCTGCTCGTGTTCCAATATTCTTGCGTTTCGTAGCGTAATCTACCATTTTCGAAAAGCCGACAATAATTTTGTTGTCGAAATTGGTATTCGTTTCACGTTTTAGACAGTTTTTAAACCCAAAGTCTTTTATCTAACAAAGCTGTTGTAATCACTGTCCCTAAATTAAAAATAGAAAAACTCAGCTCACATCTATCTGCTGTTCTATCGCCAATGATTAAATTTCTAGATGGACTTGCAAAAGATGCTGACTAGGCCATACGAATCTCAACAAAGATTACTAATTTTTTGTATCTTTCGAAGCTTCGTCACGACGATGACGACACGTGGGTGTTGACTCTAACGCGTCTACAGACAAATAACGTATTCCCACAGTGACCGTTTCGAACCCCAAAAACGCGAGAAATATAACGGTATCTACAAATGTCGCTACAACTTACGTTTCACCTACCCGTATCCAAAATATCTAATGGAATCTATATTATTCGAATCTTATTACATGTCTTAAAAACGACACATTCCTTATTTTCAAAATGAAGTCATTTGCGAAAGGCTTTTAGTGCCGAAGACGGTACTAGCGTATCATAAGCTAAGCATTCGACTTTGAATACTACTGTTACAAACTTTAGAAATAAAAAGATCAGTTTCGTCATATATGCGAACTGTAATCACGAATGTCTTCCAAATTGCAGTCAGTCTGCTTGCCTGCCTACCTACCCGTTAACTATCTGCGCGCTATAACCGTCCCTTTTCATTATGCAAATTTGAAAACGACCACTGTCACTACCATAAGAATGAAGTATGTTTGTAATGTCAAAATTCCGCAATCCCGCGTTTATTGAGAGAAAAACATTCCTAGCGACATAAACAACTATCAGCGCCTACTATACTTAAATTATAATAGAAAAAAATGCGGGCTTCAGTCAAGCAGTGTCAATATTAGATCAGTAATCTTTTAGGTGTTTTGCTTTGCAAGTTACCCATGAAAGGTCCACCCCCCTGAGATTATGCAAGACAACATATTCTGCTCTTAAAACAGATGTTAGCTATACTGCAGCCGTTACTAGCAATAAGTTATTTTAATTATTGTCCATCTTCCGATTTCGATGTCATGGTTCGGAAAGCATTCGAAATAGCTATATTCACACATCTAGCATTATTTTCTGCGATTGTCTAAACCAGTAGTGTCCCCTTAACTCCATATCGAGCGTGTGTTGCTTGTGCAAGTAACTCGACTTAATCTACATTTAAGGGTTGCCAAATGTCAAGCTCAATTTTACAGATTTGGCATGCGCTCAGTATCAATGTTTATGAAATTAATGGCATTCACTAGCATTGTGCCTACTTTTTCATCGATTTATTTATGTAACTTTTACCAATCGGACCAGCCTTTTACGAGCGGTAAATTCGATAATTTATTTAACTTTGTAACATCTGGTGTAACGCTGCTAACTTTTTTGACTCGTTTGAGGAATTTATATTACGTATCTACAAACATGACTCACGATTCGCAGAGGCCAATTTATTTACGCTATAAACTACATAACGTCATATATTGATTTTAATTTAAGCAAAATGTGTAGACATAAATTAATATTTTTTTTTACAAATAAACACCCAATTTTAACCGTGTCGGTATGTTGTACGATCATGGTCTAGTAGCACATCAGGACACCGCCAAGACTTTAGTTCTTATCGACATACATCAAATACCGTCACGTCATTATATATTATAATCGTAAAGCTTTTGTGCTATGTGGCTGCCTTATGTCACAGATACTGGTAGCCCGCTTTGTTCACTTTGCTGCTGTAATAATTATGCTAAGGTTTGAGTCCTGCCATCTTCCTCTATGGTAATGACTGCGCTGCCATGCATCGCATGTGTATTAGGTGCAATGCGATACTTCTAAGAACACTCTAAAATTGCGCACTTCAGACAGGTTGCGTCTCTTTTAAATAATATGTATAGAAACTCTTCTCAGTCTACGTAACAAGTGATAACGGACTGTCCTAAATAAAACCAGTCTGTTACAAAACAAAGCATTGGGCTTGATATATATATATCTATTTATACGAAAGTGTTAAGTCACTCACCACTTCTCGCATTACGAGTAGTGATATCTCATATGCAACAGGCATTATAGATTGACGTATCAGACGCATGGATTTACAGGTCAGAAGTTGAACATAGGCTAACAACCGTACAAAAACACAAAATTACAGAGAATCTAGATTGAGCTCACCATAAAGACTCCATTGAAGATTATCATTAACAGCTTGGCCAGTTTATCGCTGCAACGTCGCACCATGGTTGCAATTGGTATTATGCAGTGTCTTTCTGTTTGAATTCAACAATACGGAACGTAACTATCCAATCCGGGCTCAGCGCCGAGTTCTCGACACACTAATCATATACGAAAAAGTCCACGAACAATAATAAACCCTCTGGAAGCACTGACGCGACAGCTTTTGAGTGCCCTTACAGCAATAACAGCGGTATCGACACGACAGAACTAACGCATGCGCTTCCTTCTCGGACGGGAGCTATATGCATCCACATGAGACACTCACACACGACGACGATAACACGCCTCTAATCGTCTGTGTTTGGTCCGTCTGTCTTCCTACAAAGCCACTATACACATCGGAGGAGGCTCACACGTTACCTATTGTTGTATAGTCGAATTGCTACAACTCGATCGATGATTATTGCAGTGTTATGATGCTGGTGTAACGCGATTTTATGCTGTGCCGATGCACCTAGATACTGACGTACTCTCCCCCGCAAGCACAGCAACAATCAAAGCAGGCCAGGCAACAGCAGCAGCCGGAGCAGCCGACAACCATAGCAGTAGCGCCAAAATATGAACAACTTTTAGGCGACTAAGAGGCAACAAAACGTCGATAAGGCCTACCGCAACAGGCGCTGCTAAAACCCTTCTCTTAACCCTAGAAAAACTACTACTAAAACTACTACTATTCCTACTCTGCACTGCGCTGCGATTATGACAACTTTTAATGAGCTCAGTCGTATAATACCCTAGCAAAGTTTTCTGCTAATAACGTTAGAGCCGTATGATATATCCGCATTCAAGTCAATAACATAAGTGTAATAATGAGCGTGACCATGTCCGCGTACACGAAACGGTTTTTGTATCGACTGTACAGTTTGGTTTGTGCATCTGCCTGCACCTATCGCACTGCATATATTCGGCACTACATAAAATAGTTGCATGAAATGATATGTATTCAACCTTAGTCAACTAACGCGCCGTTGCATTGAATAGGAAAACACGTTACCACTGTATAACCACAGAGGTTAGGAGTTGTCCTAAAGAGAGTTAAAGGTCGTATTTAGCTACGAGAAATATCAAATGGCAATTACCATTAGCTCTAGTGTTGGCGAAAGCAAAACCAATTTCTTAGGCAACTTATAGGCAAGTTATAGCCACAAATCCAACTTGCGTAGTTAATAATGTAACAGCTTCAGGCAAGGACACATGACAATTATTACGCTGGCGAAAAACTTCTTGTAGTAACAGTAGGTCAATTGTACACAGCGCAGGTGCGCATTCTGACTATCTTTACAACTCACACACTGCTCAATGAAACCACTTACGAATTTAGTATTTGGTATAGCAATAATAGATATAAACGCGCCAATGCATAGTTTGTGCGCCTCTACCCTATCGCCACATATTGATTAAAAATCACACATTATAAATGAGCGCATTTTCGATTGGTGATTAGTTTGTCTCAACGCTGGAGGAAACTATCAGTTTAACACAGTCTCTGTCAGTACTTGAAAAGAATACTTACATATTGCTGAATTATAAGACGATATGTACCGGTGGAAATTAGTGTCAGTTATAGTTGATCATCTGGTAGGCGCCAAACTGGCGCTGTAGTCAGTCGTAGCTTCAAAATTAGGTAGAAACGCTATTCAAGCGTAGCCCGCCGAAATTTCGGATACACAGCAAAATAACAACCGTGCTAGTTTTACCAAACCTGGTCTTAGTCTATACTAACAAGACCTTTGTTTATTCACAAACAACTAAATAACACACAATAATGATACTATATGTATACTCAACTTAAATAGATACTCGATAACAAAAAAAAATAGATAAACTGGTTTAAATGGGCAATGCAACGCGTGTTATCATAGAATATTGTATGTACTTTTTTCGTTTTTTGAAAAACACACCCATACTTTATCGATTTAATACCGATAAAAAAATCACATACTTTGCAAAAAACAGCGGCTCCCATTACAATAGTTAGGTTTACCGAAGGAACGTTTCTGATTAGAGTGAAACTGAACACAAAGAAACCGCAATAGCCTTGAGAGGGTGAAACACCAAGTAATTTTAGACGAACATTTATTTGATTGGAACATAAACATTTTTATTTTGATTTTGGAGTTTTCTTACCCTTCTATATCTCCACTGCTTATTTACTTTTATAAACCATGAAACTGTGTTTTATGCCTATTAAAAATCCCTTAAAATTTGATTGTGCGCTACACGAAATTTCGTCTCAAATCATGAAAAGAAATGTATTTTTAACACCTATTCTATTTCATTCTTTGCCGAGGTCAATCAACTGCCGAAAAGCCTAAGGTATTCAAGCTATTTACAGGGAAGACTCTATAGATGAGACGACTGCTCAAAACTAGTTTTTTGAAGTCTGAAACTGAGGGGTACAGCTCGCTTCGGTCAGCCATCTGAGATCGATAATGACTTATTTAAGGCACTTTTGAAAAGAGACGACACTCAAACAATCTGTAAGTTGGATGAAAAAATGAATAGCGCTCATATAACCATTAACAGGCACCTTCCATTTATAGCATCCACTTTTAAATGCGAATCTTGAGTGATCTATATGCAAAGCGAACATGACAAAGAAACATCGCTTCTCAAACGGCCTTGAGCAACTTGAAGCCATAATGACAGCCTTCTACACAAAACCATCATCAGTCGTATCTTTTCATCGACAATAAAGGAGCTAAAAAAATTACTTGTTCCAGGATATAGACCTAACCCCCAGAACTAAGCTAGACCTCTATATGAAGAAAACGATGATTTTTAGTTTGGTTTTGCATCAGAACTCGTTCCGATATGTAAGCACTTTCCCGATCGCCGGCAAGTAACATTAGTAGCTGTATATCTGGTAGTGAAGTAGCTCTCAAAATCCGGCTGGACGAGTTTTCCAGCAATAGACCCATATATTTCTGGCGAGAAGAAATCAATTAATTTGTTAACAGACGGGAGAAGACTGTAGAAAGTAACGACACGTATATAGAAATTTAATGTGATACTAGAACGCAAATTAGATGCTGCGTTTTTCTTATTCCTACATGATTTATGGGCCAAAATTTGCCTAGCGTTACTGGCGAAAACAAAAATTACACTAGAATATTCATCAGACGGTATTCTATTATGTGACCTGATAGGACTGGATTACTCTTTTTCGAGAAAATACCAGTTAAGGATACCTGTGCCATTGACTTAGAAGTGGGACTATACGGACTTCACTGAAGTTGGGTTTTGGATGGTTTAAGTGTTGATACGTCTATGAATTTCATTTTGTTTGAGAGATGTGAAGAAACAGTAACAGTGGGCGCACCATACGCCAAAGTCAACACGGCCCTACTGAAGCCTATATAATAATCGTGAGGCATGATGCTGATAAAAATAATAGATCAGAATAGTAAATCCTAAGGTAATTTTCAGCGTAATGTATGTGTCAGCGATATTGTGAACTATGCGTTCTTCTGGAGGCAACCACATGTGAAATGTCGTTAAGAACAACGATTTGAGTTACAGTGATTGCCGAAATGCAATGTCTTAGTTTATGTGTGCGTACATTTACGTAATTTCGCTAAGCTGAATTGTATTTTGAAGTGTAAAATTAGCCTTGATGGCATACAATTTTACATATTCTCGAAACGAAATACCGTACGTCACCCTGGCTCATGTAATGACGCCACTTAACGTAATGAGTTTTGTAAGGAACGTGCTTTGCTCCCAGTGCATTGTACTTTCAGAATAGGAGGATGTGCGGTAAAAAAGTTTATTATCGTTCAACGAACGTTCGTTGATGTACGATAAAACTATTTAACTATTTAGCTGTTCCAAATAACTTGACCTTTAAAGGTGGAGTTCCTTGGAACAGCTAAATAGTTATTAGTTATTATTATAACAGCTAATAGTTATTAAGTTAGGTGGAGTTAGTAGGGATATTTAAACATTTGCTCAAAAAAAATATACAGTAACATGAATTACACTAAATTTCCCTTAGTTTGAATACAACCAAAATGTGAACATGTTATAACAGACGATAATCGATTTTTGTTCAGATTTGCCAACGTAAGTTACTGTGCAATAAAGAAATAAAACAGCGGGAAGCTTGCTAACGGTGAAGAGGCTAAACCGGAAAAAAATTTAACCACTGTTTTCGAAAATGCACGCTATCTAGCGCAAATGAAAGTTGTCATTCGAAAAGTGGCGCTTATCATGCTAATTTACCGCGCCGTTGTGTAAGTTGTGTAAGCAGGCAGAAGTTATGTAAAAAAAAAGGGCATTCAGTTTCACCGCGCCAATAGGCCTGTACACACACTTATTTTTAGAAATACCAAATTGATAAAGAGAACCTTGTTAAGAACCACTTAATTCTAAATTTTGGAGCGTGAAAGTAGTACAGTATAGCAGGCACATTTTACTTCTGAAAAATTATATCATGCCATCATGCAATAATAATAATACACCGTACATGACAAATTTAATGAGTAAATAATAAATGGCACTTATAACATGTCCAGTATTTGTGAAGGGTGCGTTCGTGTTCGCACAGCAGCGTGTAGATTTTTCAAACATGCTTGGTTGATATTACACTTATAGCTTACGCAACCCTTCATAGAATCCCTTTGCGAAAGCGAACTATTTTGCAGAGAGAAGTAGCATACAGGCAAGCTGTGCTATATTGCTCCGAATGCCCAGTGATATACTAAGCATGTATTGTTGTTTCTAGCATTATTATTATCACTGTACACAGACTTCATCAGTAATATATCCTTAATTTTAAAACTTGGTGCGGACATATGACCTATGGTGGATTTCGAACGAGTGATTTCGGTTTGTAAAGGCTAATCAAAGCTCTAGATCAAAATTTTCCGCGACGTATACTTATTGAATTCGCGGCTCAGTTAATTTTATCGTTTGTGATGTGCTGGAGAGATGATGCCCTAGACACTTTCTTGTATTGCGCCTCTTTTAATGACTCATACGAGCAGTATTTTAGGGTGTCATCTTGGTTCAATCAGTTGCTTCGCAGTTGCATGTTCTGTAGAATGTTGTTTACCTTCGAGTTTGTATTAAACAACCAAAAATCATTGGATATTTTCAGAAAAACACTATCAGCTTTTATGGCTGTCAAGCGTTTGCAAAATACCATTCAAGGTGGTTCCTATTATTCTAATAAATTTATTTTGAAATACGCTTTATACTCATAAATAGATAGCTTTCTGCCGGTGTATACCGTAAGACTTAAAAGAGAGATGGCGGGTTGGCTTTACTGTTGTAAACAATAGCCAATAACAAAACGACGAGGAAAACGAAGCAGATACTAAGTGCTGATTGGTTGTTTGTTATGATTCAAAGGTTTCAAAGATTTTTAAATCTGTAACTTCAGATGTTTGTTGTGGAGTCAATTATAGCAGAAAGCTGAAACTAGTTGGCTTTTGCAGGAGTGAGTCCATCACAAACAGCAACTTGTCCCTAACACGAGGTTAGTGATGTACACCTTCATCACTGGAGCTACCGGTAGGATGTGCTTGTGGTATAACTTTGTCTTTTATAATTTGCTATTCACGGAAAAAGCCAGTTATAGGTTATTTGATGTATCAATATGAAAATATCGATAAAAACGTGTCTAATTAGGTAGTTAGAATATTCACTGGTGTATGTTTCCCAGCTCTTATCAGCACGTTGGTGTCTGTCTATCGTCAAAAATGTTAAAAAGTAATATCCTTGCTTGCATTTGAATTATTGACGCTAACAAAAATGCTCCATGATTCTAGTGCCGACTTCGTCATAACCATGTGCACACATTTCACTGGCATGACATCAACCGATGAATGACAGTGTATGAGCATCCAGCTGGCATTGCTCTGTGCGCTCTGATGTCAACCAAGATATGTTCCAATGATAAACATAATTTAGAATAGTCGAAGTACAGCAATCGTTTTTGGTAGTCATTATTCTATAATGTAATACAAATGATATAAAACAAATCCTAATCTACACTTCATGCAACAATGGCAATAATCTAACTAGTTTTTATGATATAAGGCTATCGTCTTCATTCATAGAGGTAAACTTGAGTACTGAACATACCATTTCGTTTTCACGTACTCACAGGTTGTAATACAACGTAGCTTCATAGTGTATTTATTCCGCTGCCGGTCAATTAAAGAGGTGCCGTATTTCAACCACATTAAAAATATTTTTAAGATGATGATCGTATGATACTAAGTATGTCTAAAACCATGCCACTTTTATACGCTATAGTATTTTAACACTTCATAAAGGTTTTATACCTGGCAGAAGACTGCTTGTCAACTCGGCACATATGCTTAGCCAATGTTCCAAGTCATAATGAATTTCAAAAAGAATTTGTGGGAAGCGTACGTTATTTGTATTGAGCTGATCGGGCGCTAACAAAATTCGAACTTACACTGTCAAAAATCAATGAGACACAAACAATACAGAAGGAGCAGTGATTGCTGTATCCTCAAGTGTTTATTGTACATAACAATAAATCAGAGGCTTCCTTGCTTAGTGAATAATATTAAATGTGACCACTTTAAAAGAAAGCAGCGTTCGGTTACTGAGGGCAGTTTTTAGCTAAAACAAGAACGAAGGAGGGCTTCAAAAGGTTCAATTTAGACGACAGTATATATATAACTATAAAAAAAAATACAAATGGCTTCCTATTCTTTTGTGAGACTATTTTGACTAAGTGTAGTATATTTGAGAGATTTCCTATAGTTTACTCAGATCTATGGGACAAGAGTTTTTTCTTGCAGGACCGGGTGAACAATAGAAATATGCTCTTCATACACTCGATTATCAAGGCTTAGATTGCAAAGCTCAGCACTCAACAAGTCGGAATTTATGCAGCAGATCTAATTATTTTGCTAAAGTGAATAAATACACAGAACCACTTCTTTTCTGGTGCAAAATTAAGGACTTACCTCTATTAGGAGTCTCACTGGATCTTGTTGAGCCTGTCTGGGGCCTTTCCACAAGACTTGAAGACGGCATGGCAACCATACAAAGAACTATAAAAATTCATATTAGTATTTGATTTTTTCCCTTCATTCATTCTTTTCCCCATTATTAATACTTAGCGACCATTTTTATCAATGCTACGATTTGAATTAATGTAAAAGTATGCTTGCTAGTTATGGCTATCATAGCAACGCATTCAAACAGGTATGCAGTATCCACCTAGATTTCTCCGTCACCTTTTTTCAGGATCAGATTGTCGACAGACGAAGCTTGTGCCTTATATGGGCTAAAAGGGTCTCGATGTAAGCGCATCACTTGAGACCTGCATTAAATTAGACGATCCAATCAAATAAATAGAACGAGGGTTTACGAAGAACAGGAAAATCGCGTTTTTCACAATAAAACATTATTATTATTTCAAAAGCGGCCTCGAAACGGGACTGAAGTTATTAGGTGTAGCGATACAATGCCGAATTGGTAGATTGATAGAGTGCCAATTCAGCATGGAGTATGTATTGACAGATTTATCTGGATTTATACGATCCTGTGAACTATCCGTTCGCGAAGACGTATCAGATGTTCACAACGCGAACTCAAAAAGTCATAATTTTAGGGAAAAGGTGATAAAAAGTCGCAACTTTATTTAATATATATATTTTATTATTATAATAAGTATTATACCGTTTCATGCTGCTCAAATCGTAATACTGTAGGTGGTATTTAGCTTCATAGAATAAAGCAAACCTTTGCCTATTCTTGTTTGGCAACACGGATTACAATGTGATGAGAGCTATTTTCCTACTTTTAATTCCCAAATTTTCACCTACCGTATCTATATTTGTAAGCTAGTTAATCGGTTGATAATGCTCTTTCAAATGCTATGTGTTGTATTTTTTAAATGTCCGAAAGCCTTTGTGTGCATTTCTTAATTTAAGATATTGCCTAAGATGTTTCCTTTAACCTTGTATAATTAACTATGATATTTGCGATATCTACCTGCTACTACAGATTATTAAAATCCACTTAGTTGTAAATGGAGCCGCATTTTATTCCTAACAAGAAATTACTTAAACCCATGTGCCATTCATGAATCCGGATTGGATGGGTCGATATATAATATAACTGTCTAGTTAGTTTTGCTGTTTATAGCTGAGATGGGTGCGACAAAAGTGTATGCGTTTGCAGAACATGCCGAACAAGGTGGCGCCATTTTGGGCATTCTATAAACGTTACGAGAATGAACAAAGGTAGGTACAGCGATGTTGTCTCTATTTCGAATTTCCATATGTCGATTAAACAGTTGTGCAACTTCAAATTTCAAACCTGTTCGTTCGATAAGACCTAATTTGGAGTTTTACCTGTGACCAGAATTGACTTTGGATTGTATGTTACTTTTTCTTAAATGATTAAAGTTCTTAAGTTCTTAAATGATGTACCTAGTATGATTATCATGCCCAGTATACGTGTTTCTGGTAACGTCAACTGTGCCTTATATTACTTGTAACGTTTCTTTTAGTTGAACGTGTGTTCAACTTGTTGGACTTCTCGTTTCTATGTTTAATTTATATCATAATAAGTATATACCTATGCGACATGATATAAATAATGTCGCATAGATATAGAAGAAGAGCCAATATGTCAATCAAGTTGCCCTAAATTAGCTGTGGGTATCGTAGGCGAAGATAACTTAAGCAAAGCTAACGCAAGCTGCATATGACGAACCTATCTGGGATTTTAGGAGAAAAGGACGTAGATTTACAAGGGAAGAGATGTACGATGAAGCTTCGCAGTTCTGGGGACAGATGAACCAAGATGATCGGGCCTACTTCGTTGATGAGTAAGTAGTTAGTATAAACTTCACAGACTTGAATAGCAAAAATCAGTAATTCATTGAAAGTGCGTTCTTTTCAATTCCTCACTCATTTCAATTCCAACGCCATCATTAGGCAGACTTTTCTGATTAAAATGGATACCCTGTAGTTTGTTTTTGTGTCACAAAGAAATTATTTCAATTGGGATTGTCATCCGTACTTGTCATAATCAGTGAGAGTATAAACATTCGATTCCTCAAAAGATGCTCACAACAAAAGAAGAACATATCGTTTTCTGATGTTTTTAATTGTAATAGCTGATTACCTGCCTGCGGATACTGATTTACATAATCAGCAGATTTGTTGAGGAATCAACGCTATGTGGACCACCGATTAAGAGAGAAAAATCAAAGAATCGACTGCTAGACATTGTACCTGCAGGGCAGTAGATGTATTTAAGAAAGTAAAAAATGAACGCTTGTTTGCTGGCTTAACAGTGCGAAAGAGGCTACGAAAAAGCTCCGAGAAGATTTATGGAGTAGGCTCGAGAAAAAGCGCGAACTACAGAAGAACTTGCAATGTACTCCACAGGACACGTACGTATGTGTAAAATTATATGTAGTAGAGGGCGAGAAGCTGAGCATGGTCTTCACTAATGTATAATTCTTTAATTCGTTGAGTATCCGCTTGTAAACTATGTGCACTGCAAGGTTTCCGCCGTAATTTTGTAAATATTTGATCTTTTAGCTAGTGTATTCCTCATTTAGCATTGGTGAAGGCATAAAATAGTGTTAAAGCACGTGCGGCTTCGCTTTGCGTTTTCTGCCTAATATCCAGGTCTTTTCATAGAATAAATCTCTGCCTTTGGATAATTATTTTCCATTTGCGTTTTATTTAAAATAATTCCAAATGTCGTGTAATACATATATTTCAATTATCACACCCGATTTATCAAAAAAGCTGGGTTGAATGATTGTAGTCTGAAATGTATATCACCGTCAATACGGAATCCCGATTGGACCTATGTATTAGGCTATTGTATGCGAATCTGGCGAGCTTTGAAATTGGGGAAATGAGTTACAAGCAAATATTTTACCCTCCCCGAAAGCCACGGCGCTACGGAAATTTATTGAAGAATCATGAAGATATTGGTAAAAGAGATTTTAAGCGAAGGCATTATACATGAATGGTGTAAACAGATAAATAATAAAACGAAGATAAATAAGGAAGTGATCAGGTACTGGGACCCGGAAGGCTGGAACGCATTGCTGGAATTAAGACTTTCCACGAAAGCAGAGCTTGGAGTACAAACATTCGGTCATCCAGAAACATTCTGTCGGCCAGAGATGGCATCTCATTTGTTTTTTGGAATTATACCGCCAATACCGAAAAAAATTGACGTTTTGTGGATCGACTCCTAGCCAGTTAGAAATACGTGTTGTGTATTTCTCACCCAATCTGCGAAGCTTTAATAAACAAAAGTCAGCCTAGAGCATGCGGTCGCCATACACGAGGCATGGTTTAATCATTACCGCGAGCTGAAAAGGAACCCGTTATGAGAATGGTGCCGCTCTGGAAAGAGATTGAGTTTGGTGGCAGCAACATTGATTAGGCTCGACTATAAGGTGACAGTAAAATGCAATACACTAGTTGCATGTGTTACTATGAGATGACCTCCGGGAACTAAACAATGAATGCATAGCGCTATCTATCTCGAGTTCTTCAAAAGACCTGACGACTACTGGCACGGCGATATAAACTAAGGCCTCTCGTTATTTGGTGACAATGCCAATATTCGTAGCCATGTCTTAGTTACTGTCTGAATCGAGCAAAGAAATGTCTAACGTTGGTTTGAATTTGCTAATTCTCCCGATCTGACTCCGTGCAATTACAGGGCTTTCCATGCCCTAAAAGGGGCAACGGGTGGGCAAGCACATTTCACTATCGGTTTATTTAGTTTCTGAATCGAGCAAAGAGATGCCTAACGTTGGTTTGAATTAGCTAGTTCTCCCGATCTGACTCCATGAAATTATAGGGCCTTCCATGCCCTAAAAGGGGCAACGGGTGGGCAAGCACATTCCACTATCAGTTTATTTAGGGAAGCGATCGATAGAGAACTTACACGTGGAGTCGTGAATGGTTGATATAGGTTTGTCCACAAGTAACCAGAGCGCTGGGAAAAATAAGTGTAAAAAAAAAAAGTACTTTTAACATATCTTATTTTCTTTTTTACGTATATTTATATTATATATTTATATATTATAACATAACCTAACTTACATTCAAGAGTTATCATTCTAAACCATCTAATTTATCACAATCTTCCGGATTTGCTCCTAACAGCCTAACATTTTTAACGGATTTTATGATATCAAAATCTTAGAATAGGTTACTCAATTGCAAGTCTATTCTTCTATTATTCTATTGTTCTAGCTTAGTTGGCCTTCGTAGAGCTATTAAAAGGTATTTCGTGTGGAAATATAAGTGCCGGTACTATCCGCATGGTATCCCACGGTTTCTATGATTAGTGTTGTAGGAGAATTAAGAAGCAACGTAGGTTAAGTCATGCCAAAGAATTTTCAATATTTATGGAAATCTATTTTTGTTTTTGGTTAAAGCTCAGAAGGCTTTGAAGAACTATAATGGTACTTGTAAAACACGCAACGAGATCATCAGAGACTCTAGCTTTACTTGTAATGCTAAGATACAGGTCATGGTCATGTCATATACTTTTCGTAAGATAACAGAATAGATATAAAACGTCTCAGACTAATAGGAATTAATGTTTTATCGTTACGTTAAGAAATTCCCAAATACTGCTTTTATTTAACAATTTTTATTCGTAATATAGCATATAAACGTAACTTATTCAAATGACAAGGAAAGGTTATTAGTTTGACACAGCATTTCTAATATTATATATAGAGGATTTTATATAAAATATATATATAGGCCTATAGAAGACATAGGTCAGCGCTCCGATTATATTTTATCTGACAAGTATCATCACAGGCTGATGATTTAATCCATATACTTCTCTTGTCTATCTTTGCTTTTCTCTCGATGATTAGAGGAGTGGAAGATATCTTAGAATTTAATATAGATCGAGTTATGAAACAATTGGCGGAACAACCTAAAGTTATTCGAGAAATGGAATTCTGTTTCTTCGACGCAAACATACAGTGCTTCGTGGAAAATCTACGCGCCGATGGCTCTATGACAATGGTAATGCTTGGCCCGATACATACAACGCATATGAAATTCACGTTTACAAAAATCTATCATTGAGGAAGACTTATTAGTGAAGAAGTTTTAGTGACCAGATCATTGAACAAGCTGTCCAGAACTTAGTACATTAATAATTACAGTTATCACCACTTTTAGTCAGCTCGAAATACAATATTTAGCAGTACCTATTATTAGATGTTATGAGATAATAACTGTTTTTGCCCTGTATGCACTTACTTTACTGGATGTTAACAGTTTGTTTAGTCAACTAAAATTATACGCAATGTTTCTGTTTGTAGGACTTGCGTCCGTGCGAGATAGCGTTATGTCGGTTTTCCATCGCCAATGGCATCATTAACCGGTGGCATGGAATTATCTATCCTGGCAGACCTTTTGGGATGTCTCGCAACAGAATAAAGGAGGCCAAATTCCAGTGCATGATGACACACGGGATTCCTTTTGAAGGTTATAGACATTTAGATTTAACGTCAAGCGTGTGACCACGCTATTTTTTATTCAAGGTCTTGTAAACACTATATTTTACATACTATATAAAAGAAATGTGTGCTTTATTTAGTTTCACGTTTGTAGAATTATTAAGTAGAACATATGCTATAATACTTTATGCAACGGTCTGCTGGGCGTACATTTGTATCTTCGAATAAATAAATCAGCAACGTTTCTCCTATGTAGGTTTACCCAATACGACGTGTAACATCAAGAAATTTTGGCATTCGGCTCAGAAATTCTTCGCAGGTGCTACTCTAGTTACGAGCTTGGACTACCGTAACGCCGTGGGAGCGCTCATTTATTTTCTACAAAGATGCAATATCGTTGGTAGGACACATATACAGTATGAACGACCGCTTTTAAAACATCTATTCTTACACATTTAAAAAGGATAAAAGTCCTAAAGATTATTCCAGCTCCGGCAGATTCATAGCTTGCAAGAATATTCGAACAATACATATCTACTCAGCTTCAACCCCATCTTGAATATAACAGTATTCCCACCTTTGCATCAGTTTGACTTCAAAAGGCCTGTTCACCCTATGTCCTTATCCAGCTATCACCCCGTCTCATATTCTTTGACAATAGCTGTTCGTGGCTCTTGTTGTTATATAATATATATATATAAACCACGTTGATCCAAGCCAACAGCAAAAGTTCTATTTGCCCCAGTGTAACAATTGTCCTAGACCTCATCTGCTCTGCGCGGATTCGCTTTTATTCATGCAAAAGAAAGACAACCAGAACCAGAGATTTCGCTGATAATACCACAATATTCTCAATGAACACCAGATAGTAACAGTCTATTGCCGGCTTACCTTTTCTCTCCGCTATACTCAGTATCTATCGTTCCCAAAAATTTTCAGGTAATGTTTTTGAACATTATTAAATTGTTGATTGTTGATTGAAAGATTGTTTTCGCTAAGCTTACCATTAACAACCATAAACTTTATTTAGTGATACCGCCTTTCTACTTATTTCCTCATACACTACAATATTACTTAGCAAGGTTACATTAGTCGCCTACTTTTCAATTGTCTCCATTCTATTCTTCCACCTCAGATTCCGAAGGTACTTGTCATGTCAATTTACCAATCTTTGATTTTCTATTGCGTAACTGTGTGGGGAGCGGGCCGTAACTCCCAAGTAAGGCAACTAAGTTTTGTAAGACGATGCCTTACGGGCCGTCCGTAAAGCTTCTTCTGCGTCCTTTAGATTTTCTTACCGTTCACTTTTGATATTCTTTAACATCTGCGACCTTTATAAACCTCATTACCACTTAGCCTATCATTCAGTTACTTAACATTCCTACTACTACCCTCTACGCTCTCAGAAGTTGCTTTTTTCTCCTACCAATGTTTTTTTCCTACCCTCCTCCTCATACCCGACGTTAAACAGTTTTATTAAAACTGATTTACTCTTCCATTATTATTGTATATATATATATATATATATATATATATATATATATATATAAACAACAAAAAGTAAACGCTTGATATTGGAATTGCTATTATGAGCATTTACTTTTTTATTGTATTTTGTATTGTCTTGTTAAATAGATACCAAGAGCCACAAAATATTACAAATTATAGATAGATCTTCTGAACTAAATTCAATATCGTGAGGCACTTCAACTCACTGGAAAATCGATATGAGTTATGAGTATAGGCCACTATAGACAATTTGACACTGACACCGGATCCTGTGAGGCTATGTTGTCCGTTACATTAACGACAATCTCGTAATAACCTAGCAGTCGTGAAAGTATGTATTCAGAGTTATTTATTGTATTCAGTTTATGATGTAATAACGTGGTACATAATCTTCTCGCAATTCTTGTCTTCATTGTGATGACCTAACGTTGTAATCACTAAAATTAGCTAAACCTAAAGAACCTACTTTGTAAAAATATTGGACAGTTGCTATCCTTGTTTGTCATTGTTTTCCAGAGACACCGTATATTATTGATGCTGGAAGACTAATGGACCGCATTCAAGAATCACTTGGATGTAAGCCGCCTCCCTCCGCTAGAGCTGCTTTGGACAACGCTGTCAACGTTTCGTCTGTCAAAGGGGTTTGCTTTAAATTTGTGAAAGGAATCTCCTCCGCATTTCTCCCGTCAGATTTTGCAATATACCAATTTTAACTTGTATTCTAAGGGCGCTGTCTATTATGGCTGAGTCGAGCTTTGTACTATGGCCTGTACTGCATCGTTTGTAACCTGAGTTTTGGCGCATTTGTCGTTCCCTGCACAAAGCAAATATGAACATAGTGTCCTTTAATCTCGATAATTCGCAGTCGCCTTACTCTGTGCCGTTAGATAAACAAATTTTAATATAACAATAATATATAATTAATATAATATAATAATAATACATTTTAATATTATGTAATATATATTGTAATATAACCTCTATAATACAACAGTTAAGTGTAAAATCACCTAGCTTTAAGCGTTCTGCAAACGATTTGAATTGCAATTCGTAAAACTTACTTGTGACACATAAGTTTAATGTCAAGTGTAAATTACTGCACTTCAGTTGTATCTATCGAGGTTCTTTTGACGTACTGAAGAGCATCAGCGTAATCTAAATCTTTCTTTGTGTTTCTACTGTATGTACACCGTTAATTTATCTTGATTGTAGGACGAAGTCGACATGTCATGTAGCTACCACGTGACGAATGTCGGCTGGAAATATTGCGTGCTTCTTCGCATGACCAAATTGGCTTTCGAGTTCTCACGACAACTGGCGGAGCCCTTCGAGGTTGAACCTTTGATACCCGGTGCACATACGCCTGACGATCGAAACGACATACCTGTAGTCGAGTATCAGGAATCTGCAGATAACCAAAACAGCCATGACAACGACGCAGCAACAGGGCTACTCTCAAGTAGCAGTCAAAACTGAGAACATGATTGAACAACAATTGTGGAGAAAAGGAGAAATTCGTCGCAAATTTTTATTAATATTCTTATACACAGACCATATATAACTATTAATGTTGTCTCTATAAATAAAAGACCCCTCTACGGTGAAAAACAAACAGTCAGAAGTAGTGCGCTTGTGCTGTCACTCCGAGAAAATATTACAAATCAAACGAGACTATATATTCGATCCAGATCGCTCACATATGAACTTTACGGGTTCTAGCGCCTTTGAAACACAATTGAAACACAAATAAACAAATTAAGACCATTTAACGAATTATAGTGTATTATAATTATCATTGTTATCTTGACATAATAATGAAACTCCTTCAAAGTAAAATTGACGCATCTAATCCATGCATAAACACGAGAGAGTAACAAATACTTAGCTAGATCGTAGACCACTCACGTTACAGCTATTCTAAATCTGTACGGACGCACATGTATATGATGTGCGTACGGATGTAAAACAGACATAATGTGAATATAGGTAAAATATGGAACGCAAGGACTAGTTATCTTTTGCTAGGCTCCCAACGACTTGTTATAATTTCACACACTTCCATTTTACGAAGGCAAGAAGGCATGCTTAAATCCACTGAGTTACTTGGCCGCAACACGTAACATAGCAGGAGAACCTTTTGTACAGTTCCAGAAATGCGTGTCAGAACGTCCAGGTCGTGTTCCGTTAGTTCTGCATTAAGAGAAGTCAACGAAAAAAAACTTTAGAAGTTGGTATAGCAATGATGTAGTGTAGTATATGTAGTTAATATTACAACCGGCTTTAAGTCTTCTGTATGTGTTAGAATTACGATTTAAGTCTTCTGCATGTGTTAGAATTACGATTATTAGGCATAGCGCTCAGTAAATAACAGGTGTATTACAAACAGCATTTTTCACCAATGTTGTACAAGTTTATAAAATTGGCAGCTCATCATGGCGTTGAATTTTTCTATTGTTAGCTCTTACTAGAGAACCCCGTCCGACCCATTGGACTGCTAGGCCAGTTGGCGTAATAACGACGACTTAACTGGGTGAAAAGACCCATTGGACTGCTAGGCCAGTCGGCGTAATAACGACGACTTAACTGGGTGAAAAAAAAAGAAACAAGATTTTCTATTTTTATGCTCCATTGGCCTTTGTCGGGTGTACCGCTTTTGGACATGTCCCCAAGGGTTGGTTTGCTAAACTATCCTTTTTTTCTGCATCTCTTGTTCCATAAATAATAAAAATGGCAAATATTGTAAAAAAAACACTCACCCTCCATGGCAAGTCTTTCGTCGTCATCGTCCGTTCGAATTATGACCATAAACGATGAGTGAGTGAAGGGTGGTCCATCTTTGTACAACAGAAAATCGACGCCCATCCTGACACCAGGACGCACAACCCAACCCTTATGTCGAAAATGGTGATATGCTGCGTATCGTAATGGAAACTGGTGGTTGTGAGCAAAAAGATCTGCATAGAGTTCATCCAGGGATATATCAGACCCCGATCGTTTTACCCTGAGAACACCTGAAAAAAATGAGTACTTCAACGAACATGTTTTCAAATAGAGTAGGACTATTGTAAATAAGGATACCGAGGTAATGACTAAATATTTGTGAGTTAGACAGTTGATCTTTTGTCCGCTCAAGCTGATTAATGTTGCGAAAGTGTAAGAACGATAGGATTATATATATGTGTCAGAATCTGCAATATGCAGTCAAGTATTGCCGTTGTGGCTCTTTATGTGCACAAAACAGACAATGTCGCAAAACTAGTCTTTGATACAAAAAACGTGCAAACTTGAATATCGCTTTCCTGCATGCAGTTTGTTCTCAATAACCAAGATGAAAACTAAGGCGCGTTTAGTTTTTTGAGCAAAATAGTGACGAAGAAAATGCTTTAGATCTATATATCCTTAGAAGAAAAACCATTTATGAATTACTTACCTAAGCCGAAGGCTAGAAAATATGCCTCCTCCGGTATGAGAATCAATTCTTCGTTTTCAGTTGTCTGAAAGGGAGATTCCTTTTTGAAGTCACTGATCGATGCTATGGCCTGATTGGTTTCTTCGATTTGGTAACTTTGGCATTCATATATAGCTTTCATAACGCGATCGTGCGAGCCTGCTTCGAATCTGAAAAAGGAACACTGCTATTAGCACGATGAACTTTTCCTATAATACAGAAGAGTCATGCTCACATCAACTGCGTTTTCCTGTATACACTTCAAAGATTGGAGCAGACGACATCTACACAAGAGATCGCATTTTATTTCTTCGTCGCCTGTATCCTTGAGGTACCTAAGTCAACGGTCTCGTTACACCATCCCAGCAGAGCGGGACATCTAAGTTAGTTGCATTTAGCGTTGGAGCAATGGCTCAGTCAACTCTTTCATATTTATTGTGGATTGATAACACAGGCTATCGCTGGTTCGAGCTCGCGGTGCAGAAGTACATAATTTGGCTCAATGTAGAACGATGATAGACTTGACCGCACAGTGTTGATATATTTTTCCACAGTAGTAAATATTTAAAACGGCAAGAAATATATATAACCATATAATAATAATTACTTCTGTTTATTGTTTTGGAAGCAACCTGTTGCGAGAAGCAGGAGATATTTTCTCCGATAAGTTTTAGTCATAATCAAAACCTGCAGTTACTCGTTCTGAAAACTTTACATACTTGTGCCTACTTATACCATGAGTAAGACGTTTGAATATGCTAATATCTTTGTTTATACTAAGATACCTTAAACTTACTTGGGCTCGCCATATGAGCAGTTGCCTTTGCCGAAAAAGCCACCAGAATATATGTCCTTGACGTGATCCTTGTTTGAGACAACAACCACTCCGTCGCGAAGTTCGCCCTCAAATATGCAAAATTTTGAGCTTATGGGATCGCCTTGTGGCGCATCGTCCGGTAGCAGTTGACTCACGAGAGGAAAAATTGAGCCTTTTTTTGAACTGTTGTTTTTCCGTCGAATTGAATAGAGATCCATCTGTAGAGACGGGCTACTTTGAATAGAACCGTAGCTTTTCTACACAATCCCTCTACCAAAAATAAACGAGACTCTCTAAAAAATATTTTCGTATGTTATACGGTAACAATAACAAATAATAATGATCATACATAAAGATAATTTAAACATGCACTTCTTGGTGCGATCTAACAAGTCGTTGTTAAAATGTCATCTATACTTTAGAACATACATAGAATCAAACATCTAGAGGGAAAAAAATTGAAATAATTCGACCTTCTTCGGACCTTATGTTTATGGTAAAATATAAAATTGTTCGAAACTATTAGTGTTGTTAGAAATATTATTATTTTTATTTATTATTATTAAGGTTCTCAGGCCAGAGCACGAAAAAGATTCTTAGAATGCTGCGTTTAAAAGGATTTTTGCTCAAATACTACTATGAACAGCATTCGTGCAAATATAGAGTTTTTCGGCTTGACTAAATGCAGTTTATATTTGCTGATTTTTTGTCTCTAAAATGATGTACCTAGCTATGCATGCGATTTTAAATAGCTGAATGGGAATTCAACTAGGTATGCATACCTGTCTTGTTGTTTTGACGGAGAACGATCTGGAGGGGGCGTAGTAGAGAAGAAATCGTTCAAAATTTATAGGCCCTCTCGAATTAGTAACACGGAGGAGTTTTGTTATGGTATCAAATTGAGAAGCCGAACAAATTGTATTCACATTACTTTAAAATCTGTCCGGATTGCTGATTAGGATCCTTATTCTCTGCTTTGCTTGGTGCCAGTGTCGTCTGCTAGATCATTGACAAACATGGCGAGGTTTCATATCGAGTCACCTGAGGAGCGCAGGCAAAAGGTACATTTTATTTAAATTGAACCTTCTGACCACTCAGTAATCTGTTCTAATTGAGCACTGATATTCTACGAAAAGCTATCTTAATTGCATTTCTGGACTGTGAGTAAAAATGGCCAAACTGAGCTAAAAACGTGCTATTGATTTTGAGTTGAGCCTACACTTCAATATATGTAAAAGAAGAATCGATTATCCAAGGACACGTGTGGCTAATTTGGTTACTAAATAATGCGGTTAAGTGCCGTATCTAACAGTCAATTGAAGAGCGAACTTAGACTGCATTATCGCGCTTTGATCATTGTACCCAACAAATAAGCACTATGACAGAAAATTCTCGAATGGTTGGTGATAGAACAGCTGACTATACAAAGCTGTATTAACGCCACATTGATACGGCTTGTGAAAGGCTTGTGTTGTCGTTACGCATTCGGTTCTATGTAGCTGCTAGTAACACCTAGTTTTAAATCAAAATGTTAACCTAAGTTGGTTTCAAGCAAATGCGCTGTTATTGTTTCGAAATTAGATATGGCTTTTGTTTTGCCTAAATTAATTATCGGGTATCCTGATCGTGTTATTCTCATTACCCATTGAGCCAGCCGACTCCGGGGGAACTGATTCGCTAAATTTGTTTTTGCTGTTACTTCCTGCGATTTTCTTTCATCTTTTTTATTCCTTTTCGCCAGAAATTCTCAGATCCGATGGTACAGAGCTCGTCCAGTCAGTTTTTTAATGTACTGTTACAAATTGCATTTGCCAGTGATTGCAATATGTCATGAGGTCTCGAAAATATAGGGTGAAAAAGCTACCCACTGAAGTTCAGGCAGGTAGCCTTCTACTGCCTTTTCAATGTAACGTCTGGCATTCTCGTGGAGAAGCATGATATTGCCTTGTCTATCGGTTCGTTGCTGCTGAATAGGTGCGTTTAGTTGGTGCTATACACTGATCCTTGTGTGCTGTAGGTTCTTCTCAAACATTTGCCAGTGTATATGACCCTTTCCGATTTACCAAATGCAAATCATGGCTTTCTTGGTATAGAATATCTGCTTTAATTCTAGGATGAGCCATATATTCCTAAGTAACCAATTTGTTTCGCAGCTTCAAATTGACGTTAAGATAAAACTAATCATCATTAGTCATTCTTTTTAGAAACCTGTCATTATGCCTACGTGTTGAGCGGTCGGGCGAACTTTGGTTTTCACTTTACAAGCCATCTCACGTTCTTATTGATTTCGGGGGATTGACCTGGGTGAGAAACACTTCATTTCCAAGATTCCATCTGTAAGAGACTTCCCAACCCCCTTCCAGTGGTCTTCTCAGTTATTGAGTCCTCATTATACGTGACACAACTATCTCTGTTTCAATTATCTTTCAACCTTAGAAAGAGACGAAATACAGCAGACGTCGAAAACACCTTCTTTTTTTTATCTAAAACATCGGTCTTTGAAAACTAAATTCGACATAAATTTTGTTATAAGGGTAAAATTCTGTTAACTGCAAAAGAAACTGCAACAGATTTGCAGGACAAAGAGCGCTCTTTTGAAAGGTGTATGGAAGAAAATAAACAATGGAGAGGGAAAAGGAATAGGGACCATAAGATACACCCCTAGTCCTGTTCCAACCTGATATGGAAGTGCTGCATTAAGTATCATGGGCTCACACGCTATTTATTTATTTTATCTTAGTGGCCATACATAAGCTTATAATATGAATTATTGAACTCAATCGCTATCGTTTTGTTATAAACACAATAAGAGCATACTGCACAGCTATTTGTTTTCTCGGGACTTTGGAAAAGGTTAACAGCACAGCCATTGTTAAATTGCTCTGTGTATCTGATGTATTCGGTAAGTAAAAGTTGATGTCAAGCTTTGTTTGTTCTTAGCTGTGGCTGCTACCAGAACGATGATGATAGCTTCCACAAGAAGGCCTAGAGAGCTGCGTAGTTAGCTGATCCGCAAGCAACGATCGACTCATATGTGTTGTAGGTGATCAACATTGCTTTCTTAAACACTTGATTTTTTTAGTTATTTCCTTTATTGTGGAGTGATACTACAGCATTTTGATGCGGCGCGTTTAGGTTCTGCTTCGGGGTCCTGGTTTTTTCAAAGACATTTGCACCAGGTCTAAAAACACACATATAAAGGAAGGGCCAATAAAAGTAGCAGCCGTTACGAATACGGCGAGAGCGACTTGATGTTTTTTTGATGTTATTGATTATACAACTTTGATCTCGCCCTAAGGACGCCAGGGTAGATCGCACTAATAAAAGCGCTATTAAGAAACAAGACAGAATGGCAAGCTGTGATTATACATGACGGGGTACCTAAATTGGGGCTTTCTCTCAGTTTCTAAATAAAAATTGAGAACAGCCATTTTTGATGGTTATAATTCAGTATGATCATTCATCAGTAATTGATATTATTACGATTACAGCTTTCCACACTGCTTACAGACTTGCTTTAAATGTTTCCCTTAGAATTCTGTAAACGCTCTCTCGATGATAGCACAAGTCAGTCGAAGTCGTATGTCGAGACTCGATAGATACTCTCATTTAACAACGCTCCATATATAGCGATCCAACTGCTTCGTCTCATTCGTAAAGTATTCCCAAGTAGCTAACTTTGCACTAATCTGCTTGCATGAGGCGGTGCATAATTTTTTTTGACTTCAGATATCTACGCTCGCTAATGGAGTTTGTGGAGCATGCAGATAAACGTCATCAGTGATGCGTTCACCTTTATGGGAGAGCCATGGATGTCTGCTTCACTGGACACAACACTCATAGCATAAGCTTTAATTAAAAATTGTCTCTATCCACAATAATCACATCTTCTAGATCGAGAGCAAACCTGCGATTCATTCTTGCTTGTGACTCATTTTTGCATTGATTCAAAGAAAAATCAAAGACAACCCATCATTTCACTCTCGAGAAAATTGGATAGCGAATAACGTTCGTTAGATCGCTTTGTTTTATTGCTTTCAGAGAGCATCTAACTTTTATGATCCGTAATGTATACCATCGTTTAGTTTTATTTTTTTCAGAGAGCATCTATTTAACTTTTATGATCTATACTATATACTAGAGGCCTTCGTGACGTATTCGCGACGTCGAACGCTCAGTCACATCAAAATCATTCATTAACGCCCTGAGGGAAACAGAAAGATTATTTGGATTCGTCTATATGAGTGGTTAGCTTTGGAGTCCGCACCGCTCTTTCTCGGTCGGGATATTGTTTTTTGCTGCACTGCTCTTCTTGTCACAGCCGCATGTATATTGGCGACGCTCGATTAGGGGTCACCCAAGAAATTTATAATTTTGATAAATGTGTGTCTAGCGCGTAGAGGATGGACGATAAGTGTTCTTCACTTAAATTCCGAAAATGATGCTTTATTGTTGCTTTGTTGTACAAAAAAGTGCTTTTGACATAGTGCCAGGAATAGCGTATGGGTAGTCACTAGGCCAGATAGCCCATCAAAATCTGTCTCAATTTAGGTGTCTATTTTTTCTATAATGCAGTTGCTGTATAAGAAATCCAGCAATGTTAGATCAATACGCCCATTAACATGTTACGATAAATAAAGGCGAAAATTAAATACAGCATGAAAACAGGCAGTTTCCTTGGACGATGTTTCTTGGGTAAGATGTTCTCAAACGTTTTGCAAGGCCTAAAAAATGAGAACAAAGATGATAGCGTTTTTTTGCCTTATTGCGTATAAGGAGCTTAGGTGAGCTTAGTCGTTTTCGCCCACAATGCCAGTTAGTTTACTTCGACAGGGTTAGTTACGATAGCGAGTTTACCATCACCACGATAGTAGCAATAGGACCAAGATTCTCCAGACAGGTAGAGTGTCTGTACACCGCGAAGAAACTCCCTATTGCATTTGCATTTTCCTTGTGTTGACGTCTCGTAGAAGCCATTGCATGTGTGGTTAACTTGCTCACAACAAGCCATTTTGTCAAGCTTGTCAGCTGCTGTGTCAGTTCATTTAATAGGCAGACGAAATATTCAGTAGATAAGAAATTTAGTCGGAAGACAATCTACTATGTGAGATGTGTGATCATTAATTCCGTGTGAGTATCTGTGGCATCATTTTCAGTTAACAGTAGTTTCATCACAATGTAGTGCCTATCGCGGTAGCTCATATAAACGTAGAGCGTTCTCATTGCGTTTTTTGCCTGTTGTTGTGCCGCGTACTGTTATTAGCACTTTTTAGAAATGTGCTCGTTCTAATTCGATAACTCGGTCACTTTACTAGCGAAGGGTTAAGTGAAGGGTTAAGTAAAGGAAACGCGAATGTTCGGCAAAGACCTTCACGGTCTGATTATTTTGAGTTAATATCGGGGTACGACGGGCGTTATATTCTTTTCTTACTACTGCAGTACACCTAAGCAGAGGTCCCGCCTGAGAGGTTTTGGGGAAAGAAGATATCCTGGCTAAGTTTCGAACCCACACGAGCCGAACCGATGCAGAAACTTGTCGCAAATGTCTTTTTCATCTGACGTGTTGTTTCTAATGCCTAATAATCTGCTTATGAAACTAAGGTTATTTGATACTGAATTGAATAAATTTATTAAATTATGAAATTATCATAGAGGCGATATTCATTCTGTGGACTCGATCAACGATTGATGTTAATAGTGCCATTAAACAGAAAGCAGTAGAATAGCATTCATAGTTGATTGGATGTAAGAATAGATGCTTACCAAGCACGTGCACAGTCTATTCATGTGTATGGATCTTCGTGTCTGGGTGGATGATTGCGCACATTACTATTATTAGTTGCCAATTAGGGGTACGAAGAAAAAGCCGCTTTGTCAGAATAAAGTACTTATCGCATTGGAAGCACCGCATTTCTTCTTTTAGGTAGAGGTATATTAGTAATGAGTCAAAGGAAAAAAATTGCGGGGAAATAACTGATAAAAACGCTTGACTTTTTAATATTGTACCAATGAAATTAAGCGCTATAGTGAATTCTGTCATATTTTGTGAAGCCGCTGAGGCGTTCACTTTATCAAAGAGGTTAGGTAGATGACGCCAGATTCTCAAATCGCTCTGATGCGCATAGACAATGCAGTCGCAGAGCTTGGGCAAACAAAAACCTTACACGATCACCACTGTCGTTTTCCCTTCACGCTGAGGGTTATATACCTCTATAGTAAAAACGTTGTAGATGAGAAAAATATATCTGAAATCTGAAAAACTTTGAGCTTTGGTGTCTAAAGGAAAAGACGATAATGTACTGAATATAATAATAACATAATACTTAATGTGTAGGACAGCGTCTTGACTAGTTTAGATGGTTATGGATCGAAAAGGTTAATTCAGATTTGTAGCAGGACGGTAATGCTGTTATACGTTTGGAATAGGCTCTCATCGGTGAACTGCCCGATGATTTCCTTCGATTAATACCGACTGCTACTTCGGTGACTAGCGATGGCAACGGTACCAGAATTGCTTCAGAACAATATCTCTTTCCGGGAATCACTGAAGCTCGACAGATCGCGTTAAATGAACAAACAGGTGTAGCGATGCAGCGCCAAATCGACCAACTTCTTACTGCAGCTGCTCCCGTTGGCCGACTCACACTTACTGTCGTCGAGGTAGTTCCACAGCTCATATTAAACTTTAAGTTTAGATCGACAGACATAAATTGTGACTATACACATGTCTCTGAAATCAATTAGAACAAAATTATAAAGAGGCATTAACGCACAATTTGACAGTCAATGTTATGTTATTTTATTATTTGAGTGAATGAAGTGTTAATGTACGGCTATTTTCATTGTTTTTTTCTTATAGGCGCGCTTGGTGAAAAACTACGGCATGACCCGCATGGACCCTTATGTTCGTTTAAGGATTGGGCACAATATTTACGAGACTCACACCCATTATAACGGCGCCAAGAACCCGCGATGGGATAAGGAGTTCCACTGTTTCATTCCCCCACTGGGCTTCACATCATTTCTAATAGAAATATTTGATGAGGTAGGTAAAAATGGCTAGAAAGGCTTAAACCGGCGGTCATGGTTAAAAGTATAATTCATAAGACTACGATTCTTATTTTTATTTCGTCTTCAATTGACCTGTTGGATCATATCAGACATCGGTACTCCACCTATGATGTGCAAGCATTGCAATTAACAAGCTTTCTACTTTTTCGTTTAATCCAAAATCAAATAGTGTGCGTTTACGGCCAGCGAAAAGATTGCATGGGCTCACGTACCCATTCCTGAATCTGTGTGGACATGTGGGGAAACCCAAGAGGAGTGGGTTCCTTTAAATGGCAAACAAGGAGACGCAAAGGAGGGAGCTATTAATATCCTAATGAGTTATACGCTCATACCAAGAGGGCTTATTCTTGCTCCTCAGGTGATGTACCTCAACAGAAACCCACTGCCAACGACAGCTTTCGGGTTTGGTTCAACTGTAAGTGACTCCATGGACTATTTTTGCTCTCTGTGTTATGTAACACTGTCTCTCAAATGTGGGTAGCAGATAGAGCAAAAGTTTTTCGTGGACATGCATATGGTAAAAGCTCATCAAGCATTGGTCACTTCGTTTCAAGTAAATTTTAATATTTTAGTCACGTATTCACTAATTGAAAATTAACCACAGCGTCATCCTTATGTCCTACAGGAGAAGTCTTTTCAAAATTATATAGTAGATTCACTAGCCATTGGTAACCTCGGAATATTTTAGGTTCGTCCTGTAGACGCGACACTTACAGCAGGAGTGGACCCGGCACTTATTGGGCCACCAAATACGACGCCAGGACGACCAGTGTCTGTTGGCCAGGTAGGAGGCCAGCAAGTGGTCCAAAGTACACAGGCTCCTCCATCAGTTCCCGTTAAAATCATAGACGCAAACGTTAGACAGGTACCAGATCATTCTATATTTGGATGGAACTTCTAATATTACGTAGTCAGGCACCAAACTATATTGGTTGATAGTACCTTACGTATGTAGGTCTGCCGAGGAATATCGTTCCAAGTCCAAGGATTAAGTTAATCAACGTCCTTTCTAAGAATGTATAGAACAACTGGTTATGATAATAAGAATGGGCATTAACATTTAGTTGCAGGAGATGTTCCCATTCCTAGAGAGGTTTGTGATTGAGAGCGTGTTGGAACTGCACCACAATAATAAGGAACGCGCTATCGAGGACTTGCTTCGTATGGTTGGATAGAATTGTCGGTTACCTGCGATCAATTAACTGATGTTCCTGGATATGATTATCGGACGAAGTAATATTTTTATTAATTTTTCTTTCCAACGTACCGCTTGTGACGTGAGGGATATAGACCATAAGCGAGCAGTAGCTGAACCTCTATATATGTTGTTTAAACTATTGTTTTAGAAGATAAATATGGAGGTACTGGGTGTATTTTCGATTTGCATATTGTGGTCGAATGATGTCACTAATCATGATTCTTATTTAGTAAAGATATTTCACCTTCTTTACTATGGCATTACATAAGTGCTATATTAACAATGTTATGTTATTAAGGCGGCTTCATGGTCACTCGAATAATTTTACTAATAGCGATGATCGGATGAAGTGCTATGCCTCCTTAGATGTTTGTACGATCCGTAGTCTGTGGCATGTGTATTTATGCCAATTATTCTTATTATATACACAGTTTGCCGTATATAACAGACGGAATAACAGAAACAGCAACAACAATTGCTAGTCAGAAAATAAAGACCTACACTGTCTATTATATTTTGCTCGGCAAAACATGCGTATTTCTTTCGGTAGAGAAACAATTATGCACATTTGTTTGCGTCTCTTTTCCAAAATTATGTGGAAATTGAAAGTAACATTTGGTTTTCCGCTGCATGCGAAGGACCCAATAAGTGAAAATGTAGGCACATAACCTTATTTGTTCTGTTGCCAACACTTACGCTCACTAACTTGTGCGTCCCTTCTGATTGCTCAACTCGTTTCAGGTAATCCATTACAGTGCATTGCAATACTCCCATTACTTCGTCATAGCTATCCTTGTTAGGACTCTACCACAGTTTTTCCATTATTGTGCAGATCTGCTGCATTTTCTGATTGCTTACGTTACTTCGTTGTGCTATCGTAAGACCCTATTTTAGCTATTTTTTACCTTGTATTGATCGTTCAGTTACCTCTGGACAGATAATATATATTCTACTGTTACCCTCGAGTCATCCTTTCATTTTATATCAGCTGTTCCATTTTCTTGCCTCAATTTCCACTGCTTAATTTCTCGTTTAACCGTTACCGTACTACCTTTTACCTGTTGCCCCTTTACAGTTATTCTGTTCTATCAAAGTAAAACTGACCTTAATTTTTAGGTTCTCACGTCAATATTAATGTGTTCAGGAAGTCACCAACGTGATATTTTCGAATAAGAAAACCAGTTCTGCCTGAAACAAAGCAATAAACTCCCGTGTCCTGTTCGAAATTCGAGGGAAGAACAGCTATTATGCAATTTTTTCGCACGGGGCAAACCTCTACTAAAATAAAAGGCTTTCCTTTTTCCCGGAGTAGACCGTCTACGTCACATGTTCTTATGCAGCTTCTGAAAAGCCCGACGAAGGTTCCGCTAGGGAAATCCTTAAAAGGGGTAAGACTCTGCAAGGGCGCGAAAATTCATCAAACTGGAGCAGAAAGCCATATCCGATGCACCTGCGTTTTTCGGTACCAACGTAATTGCCCATTTTGGGTAGAAGCATATCAATTTCCAATCGAGTCGTTTATACACGTTGCAATGATTGGCTCCTTTTTGAGAACTTTTCCAACATTTTTACACCTTTTGGACTTTTCGGCCTTTTTGGGTCCCTGCTTTTTTGGTACTTTAGTGTGCTATCAAGCCAACATTCAGTTCTGCTGGATTTTCCTTGTATCGCACATATTTAAATGGTACTGTACTGAGCGAATACTTAATACCGCGTTGGGCACGCTTACTAAAGAAGTTATTTGCGGGTTAAAGATGAAGTATCAAAGTGACTAGTGCGAGTAGATTACTTAACGTATGTTAACATATATAAGGCAAGATAATAAAATAAAATAGTAACGTAACCGAGCAACTCTACTAATGCAGCGAGTTTGCTAGGATAAGTTGGTAGAAAAGCTACAATGAAAGTACTGCAGTTGGTCAACAAAGATAGTTGCAATGGGTTTATTAAATCCAGCAATAAGGTGATAGGACCGCTGTTCTGGATCTGAGTTCAGAACTATGGTCAAGGTCGAGCAGGTAAATTTGCCTTTAGGTTACATTTGAAGGAGTAGTGTCTATGTGTAGTACGAATCACAAGGAAAAAAATAATGAATAAAGTGGACGAGTGAACCAGCCCAAATGCTTATCGGTAAAAGCGGGCGAATGCTGTACACATAAAATGCTGTTTGTTACCACACTAGTCCACTTTCACCCTAAAGCACTATTCAAAGTCTATTTATTGCCTGATTGCAGACCCAACTAAAGGGCTCAACGAGAAAAATCGCGCCTGTTCCTGCTGTAATTTCTAACTTTGAAAGTAAGATTGCAGAGGGCGCTCTATATTCGATATAATTGATCGTTTTAGTCAATACTAGGCATATACCGGCTTCTATTGAGCATTTTTTGAAACTGCTAACAACGTATTCGAAGCTTTCAGTATGACATAGAATACCATTATTATAGGTGATCGTCGATATGAGACTATAATATAGATGATCATGAGCGACAATGTGCGGGCCCAAGCAATGACTGTGGTTAAAGAACAAACTGAAAATTAAAGGGAAAAAAAGGCCAGAGTTATCGAATGCCCCAGCCAAAAGGAAAACGACTATTTTATACTTAGAAGATCAAACTTAGAAGTACAAAAATGGTCGCGCCTCCAACCCGTTGAAGTGACGTATAGATGGGTTCGATAGGAGTTTGGAAGTAAGGCATATGAATTCAGTAAAACGAGTTTTACACTCCAGGGGGCGACACTTGGTGTAACTTGATGTTATGCATGAGACATTTTATTATAATAGTGCGAAAAACATTACATAAAACATGTTACTATAATCATAGATGCCATGGTACTAAGTCTCCAGCCTTAGCGCAATACTGAAACTGTCGGCGGAGTTTTAATATAGTAAAAGTATAGGACCAAACTGTAATATGTGAAATTTCTTTCCTTATTCGTTTTCTGCTTACCTGAATAAAGGCTTAAGGAAACATAGTTCATGTTATTTGATGCATAAATATTACTAAACTGTTTTTATAATAATTGCCCTGAATGATTCGAAAAGAATGCTAACTCCGCTCTGCCACAACTAAGTTCTCAATATAATGATATTCCAGTGACTGTTTATGTATAAGTAAAACACTGAAGTGAATTGGAAGTCTCGTCCAATATAGAATATTCAGATATTAATTACGAAGGATAATCGATTTTTTTCCAAATAATTATCTATTAGATTGAAAATAAAATTCCCGTTTGAAGCGACATGTGGCGCTAGCCGCAGATTGGCTAATCGTGTCTACCCGAAATTTCCTTTACGTGTCGCGTCTTACGTCCAGCCTCGTCGTTAAGCATTTCATCAAACAGCTGGCTCTTTCCACGAGACAGTGTGTCTATGCCCGAACTGAAATCTATGTCCTAAGATTTAGCATGCAAATACGTTACTCACTAGGCTATAACACGCAACGTGAAATTTCTTAGGCTGATTATCTTGTCCCTGTGATAATATAATGAGTAACGTATTCGCTAATATTAGGGATACGTTGTGGCCTAAATTAGCACGTGGACAACACGGGGCACACTAACTCGAAAAAAACCTCTTGTAAATAACAATTTAATGGTAAGTTCTTTTGTAGTTCGAATCAATAGCACGTCGGTTACTGGTGCGGCAACGTAAATATCCTTTTTGTGTGTTTTATTCCATTCTCTAATCTTGCTACAGAGAACTGGCACCTAAGGCACGAAAAGTAATGTACGAAGTTGATCGACTACTCATGCGAGACATCTAGGACGCCATTTGTGTGAAGAAAGGATATATTCGACTTTTTCTTCCATTTAGGGGTATGTTCCCTAAGTTCTAAATGTCTTAACCATCAATCTCGATGTGAGATATTAACATTAAGTTAGTCTATTTTTAGATAGATATACTTGACTCGTAAGTAATCGAAGCAATAATGGATACAAATCTGTTCGATAACTGAAAACCTCATTATTTTCATTACAATAGTTTATTGATAGCTGTAACTTAGTAAAACAATCGAAGCTATTCGCCCTAAATACTTTGTGACACTAAGGGGATTGTCTTTCGCTCGTGATCCGCCAAAAATCGCAAAATTTATGACAAATTTACATGGCCACTTTGATCTGTTTATCTCGAACTAGCATCACATAACTTACTCAAACATACATACACAAAGGTAAGCAAAGTCTAGCTCGATAGCCATATTTTCTTAAGTGTACTAGTTACGACCATATGTTAGAATAAATAGTGCTAATTCCAAAGCACAGAGCTCCTGGAGTGTTGCCATATAGCTTATTTTGCAAGCCCTAGTTGTGAAAACGAATATCTATACTTTTGTTAGCGCTTTCTTCTCAAAGCACGCCTTTAATCACACAATTCCCTAGGTGGAGCAACTGATGGCAAACTCTCGAGGGTGAACGTTCGATCGCGAAAAGCAGCCAAATCGCTCTCGGACAATAACTCCATCGGAGTATAAATCGTATCCTTTTGTTGTTTGTTTGATGGGTTTGATACGCCAAGCTGCCCAGGCGTTCCGGTCGCTCCGTAGGGCACTACACTGGGGCTCGCAAAAGGTTTAGAGACAAAAGCAGGAATCTGCATTGAATTTCCTAGATGTCCTACAATAGACCCGAGTAAAACATTGATTGCAATTAAAATCATTATTTCTGTAACTGATTGAGGAAAATGCTACCTATCTTTTGAAATACCGACCTTTACAATATTTGTGGAAATGTATTATCAAAGAGCTTTTAATATACTAGTTCCCCTGCATAGAATATATAGCATGTAGTAATTGTCCCTTACTCATAGTGTAGTTTTGAGTTAGAAAACGACGATTTGATATACAATTGTCAATTTCCAGCCCGAGTTAATTTACTTATGAAACACGTCTTTTTTACGTTTCAGCTAATGGTCGATACAGTGCTACAATTAA
Source organism: Varroa jacobsoni (assembly GCF_002532875.2). Lineage (NCBI taxonomy): Eukaryota > Metazoa > Arthropoda > Arachnida > Mesostigmata > Varroidae > Varroa > Varroa jacobsoni. The sequence goes on from NW_019213675.1 coordinate 383,051, forward strand.
CACGCTATTTTGTTACGGTTCAATAACTAACCTTGTAAGTACTTGAATTTAGTGCAAAAAAGCAGTATCCGAAAAACAAATTCGCCTAACGTCAGTAAAGCCTTATAGTGGAAACAAATAGACAAAACTAAAAAACAAAATGCCAGTAATATAGTACACCCGTTTTAAAAAATTGTACCCGCCTTGAATTGTGTGCTGTTCGGGGATATGACTTGAAGTTGAGTGTTGGCTGAAAGGATTCCCAGTTTGTGCGAATGGGTTGTTATATTCGAGTCCAGCTCCAAGATCACCAACAGAAGAAAGTCCTTGTGTTTGGGGAACCCCAAACCCTGGCTGAGGAAAAACTGCTGGGCTATTATGAGGCTGAAATAGGGATGATACACTAGACGGCACGCCCTGATTAAGTATAGTGGATGTATTGTGGACAACCGGGCCAGCAATAGGCCTAGCCTGGGATTCCTGAATTAATTGTGGATTAGAGATAAGTTGCCGTAAAATCTGCATCACATGGTTCAAATGTCTCGTCATTTCAGCTTGCTGAAACCAGAGCATGGAAGACAATACCGCAGGTGGGTTTTTTTAACACTGAAAAAATCACAAATTGATTCACTTTTCTGCTCATAAATTATAAATATTACTATGATAATACATTTACAATTGGTAATATTCTTGTATTATCTTGCAATGGAAAATTTTGGCAATCACGACTGTTGAAAACTATTGAGTCATAATTATTGTGGACAGAAAGTAACAAACGTTAGTTTTAACTCACGTATTCTTGAAAGTTATTTGCCGCAAGACTTTCGTAAGCTTTAAGGCGAATTTCTTCAGGGCTTAAATCCGATAGGTGCGCGAAGTTTACAAGATTTGTGGCTCCTTTTAAAAAGAAAAACTATCACAAATTTAAAACGTAGCAGTCCTGTATATATTTAAGACAAATATAGATTATTTTTTAGATATTCTATGACATGTTTTAAAAATTTTCATAAAGATGAGTATATTACGAAATGTAACTTCCTAAACTTATAAGGTACTAACTAAAATTTATAGAAAACCTACCAATCACTTACCTGGTATACCCGAAAAAGGGTAAAAGCGCCCCTCGAGCATATCTAGCAGATCCTGCTTGACTTGATTTATTCTGAAGTTACACAAACGTATAAAATCAGCCATATTTATAGCAACATTTAATAAAAAGCCCTAAAACACATTGGTACAAATAAAATCTTCGGTAAAAAAGCCACTCTGTTTTTTTCACTTTTACTTTCCTGTTCATACGAGAAATAATGAGCAAATCTTTAAAACTCCAGAAAGAAGTTTACGTATTCTTTATTCAGAATAATTTTAATAACTTAAAAGGTAGTTAGTTACCTTTAACTGCCTTTAACTCTCAAGACTTTAATCAAATATAATGCAAATCGGGGAGAAAAATACAACTTACTCCTGTGATTTATTGGCAGCGACATCGAGGGCTGCTTGACCAAAATTGAATGAGGATTCTCCCTGATGATATCCACTAGTCCGAGCCGTTGAACTAACGCAGCAAAAAAAAAAAAAGAATAGAAAAATTATTTGACAGTTGTATTACATAAAGCCAAGGTTTCCAACGAGGATTTTTATTACTTTTTAGTACCATGTGGGCTTTAGGCAGCACACTTTCGTTGTCCAATCTGCCAGTAATCTTAATCGGATCAGTAGTTACCAATTAATAAATGTGATTGATAACTACTGATCCGATTCCATGAGAATGAAAGCAAAGTGCTAGAATTTACTGTGTACAAGTATTTAGCGTGCAAAATTACGCTATTAGGTGCATTATTTCATGGTAAAATCGCAAACTGCGCGCAAAACGTTTACTCGCAATCCTTGTACGCGCTGAAAAATGCGTCTGCGCAGTGCCACTGCTTAGGGATCTTACTATACGAGTACTATCGTTTTAAGATTTCGTTTTATTATTGAAAATACCTTTGGTACTGTGGATTGCTGTAGTGATAACTGGCGTAATTGGTTCCGCCCCCACGATATCTACTTCCTCCGTGATTACTTTCGTAGACATGCTCGAAGCGGCAGTTTTGCCCGTAACGGCAGTTGCCATTCTGGAAGTAGCGGCAAACGGTCATTTTCCCGATGTTTGAAGTTTACGTTCTCTGAAAACACACAATCCGCAACCATTTCATAATTTTTCTGCACTTGCAACATTATGCATTGCAGTCAACGGTAAACGCTCACTAGATCATTACGTGTTAAACTGTTATATAGTTGCATTAGCATTAGTTACACGGTCCCTCTTATCCGCTCTCAAAGAAATGCAAAGGACACGATCAGTATTGAGGAGGATATTATTCTAACCACCGTAAAGTCGTCGATCCTAAAAAAGTCGTCCACTTGCAGCACTACATCAAAATTGTTTTTTACAGTTCTGTTAATCCTATAGAGGGATTACTCAGAGAGGTACCTTTGTTCAAGTGCAGGCGAGTATTGTTTTTTCATTATCACAAGTATCTGTTGCAAATCTATGTTGTTAATGTGATGTGCCATCGAAACTGATCAAAATCATTGAACTTTTGTTGGATACGGTAGAACTAGATGTGTCGTACGTCTATCGCATTGTACGGTATGTTTGTGATTATTCGTGTGCCATATCACTAAGCTGCGCAAACTTCGAACCTCATAACTTCTGTTACTAGTAGTTAATGAGTGGCAATAGCTCTTTCGTTAATATTATTATTTAATAATATTATCGTTAATAATATTAATATTAGCAGGTATAGTGCAGAAAAGCATAACCTCTGCGGAATAATACAGACAGTTAAGTATTAAAAGTTTTAGCACACATTTATCGGCGATGTTAGGGAATGCTTAATATAATAATTATAATCAAAACCACTATTTATTTTTAAGTGTTATGTAGATGTAGGTCTGAGATTTAACTATCCCATTATCATTCGCGTTCACTGTTTGATTAGTAAAATTTATGTACGGCTCTACTCACAAGTGCACAAAAGTATACATCCATAGTAGCGTCTTATCGATGTTCAAGTTTTAACACGTTTTCATTAATTGTCAAGCTCAATGACCGAGAGAATAAGCGTGTGAATATTGTACTTGATAGCAAAACCTTGGCTTAGATGATCTCAGATTCTAGATCCTGAACTGCTTCTTATGATTATGTCTTATTGAACATCTGTTCAGATCGACGAATGGTGCGATTGGGCTTATTTGGATCTTTTGGACTAAGCCGTCAGTGTATTACAAATTGCAGCTGTCATTTCAGTAACACATAGGCAAATGAATGCGAATCACAGTTGCGAGTTGCGGTCGCATACATAGAGATTTCTCCGACCAGAAGGAAGCCTGTTTCTGTCACAATTGCAAAGCCATCGGTCAAGGCTCGTTCACTCAAACACGCGCGTTCGAAATATATTGTTTACGTTGATTGCCTTTCGCGAGCAGACGATGCGTTCATTCGCTATCCTGACGTCATCCGGCCAGTTGGCATCGCTAAAAGTTGTGCGTAAGAAAAGGCACACTTTGCCTAGATCAGGTGCTCCACCGTGCAAGTTTCAAATCGATGCTGACTCCGTGCAACTACGTGACACGAGTGGTTCGGCTAGAACGTGCGAAGCGTGTTTCAACTAGGAAATAACCACAGTTGTCTGGTAAGTAGCAGATGCCGTCGTCTACACATAAAGGGGTCTGTCCCATTAGCAGCGTATGGCTAAGACCACACAGTCATAGCATGCTTCTCCCTTCTATCCATTATCCTCTAGCCACCGCACAGGTGATTGACTGCTTATCCTAAATGGCCATTAATGTGTTTTTCCCATTAGGCGGCCAGACTGAACCACCGGTTCTATGGGCACCCCGTTGGCGACTGATTTAAAATATTCGCAGTGTGCATACGGCAGATGTTTGTACCGAAATACAGGATTTAGGCTATTGTTTGAATCGCCATTACGTAGCAAGCGCTTAAATATGGGTCGACAGTGCTGCCGGGATGTACTTAAATGTGGTATTGGCTTCTGACGGTGTGTTACGTATGTTACACTTTACGTACGAAACACAGATGACTGTCTATGCGACATATTGTCCTGATTGTTTCTGAAAGCCGTCTTTGGTGTTGTGAGCAGATTTTATTCCGCCGCCGAAGAACACTGTTTAATAAAAAATAAAGATACCTTATTCTCTTCTTTTCAAGAAAGTACTTTCCACAGGTCCTTCTTTTGTGTTATAACTATTATCAAGTAAGTGCTAGCACAATTTTGAGTAATACTGTGAACAGTTATCGATGTTGAATAAAGAACCTGGCGTCTCGAGGGTATAAATGAACATAACCAAGCTAATACAAAATGGTCGGGTTAGCGATGACGTGGAAACGACATAAATGCCGAAAAATCTTGATTCCTGCCAAATTCGAACCGGACTTTTAACTGCCGCGTCTGTAAGTAAGACCAGGTGGTGAAACAAAAGTCGCCGTTTGACAGGTAATTGGGTAGTGTAAACGCGTGAACAATTGATAATAACCGCAGTAAACAGTAATGTAAATATAAGTAATAAGAATATAAGGTACTATGAATGGGTCTATATACTATGAATAGCATTGAATTTATAAATAAGCATTCTTCTATTTGCGTTAAGAGTGTTTTAGCGTGTTTATGGGAGAAAATCCGACTAATAAGTTTATCGGAGACATATGATTTTTTATATAATTCTGAAACGAAAAGTATTTCATTTATTATAGACGCACAAACTGAACAGAGTAAAAAAAGTAGGGCAATGATGTTTTGACTGCTGCAAATAGCTGATTGCTTTGCTCCTAGAAGCTCTTTCGATCTTTCGTTGCGACTACTCTGTTGGATATTTGAACGCAACGACTCGAAGAAATTATGGCATCTGTGATAAAGGAGAATACTATTTTCAGGTTGACCCATGTGACTTGGAAGGTAAAACAAAAGACAAAAACCCCCAAAAGTGACATATCGGGTGACGTCAGAATACGTAAACAAGTATTGTACTTTTAGCGAAAGAGGATGGGAATAGGTACAACGAATTGCGAAAACGCTTGATAAGGATGTTGAGTAGAATGCAGGCAAATTGTTATAAAGAGAAAAGAGGACATCATCGTAAACAACAGATAATGGGTATATGATAAATAACCTAGTTCCTAGAACTTGAACCCGGCAACCACCTGAATGTCTCTTTCTTGGTGCGACCGAAAAACGAATTCATTCGATACTGCTGCTTCTGCTACTGCGACGCCTTGTTGTTGCATGGCAAAATGTGTTGGTAAACAGACGAGGTCTGGCCTGTTAGTGGCCGATGAGTCACTGCGACTAGTCGCCCAGGGCCTGCTCACCGGAAGGAGCCACCTGGCCTTTTTGATGTGGCCTTAGCTTTACTCAAGCATATGATCCCTTCATAATAGTAATAACTTATTCCTACTATATAGTTGACACTTCCACCACACAATTCTTGTGTCGTACACTATTGCTCTCAGCCTATTCATCATATCGTTATCACTGATTGTACCGTTGGTCTTTCTCGAGAAGTCGCCAGTCATTGTTCGTAGCATGACAAGTGTCCTTGCTGTGCGAATTAATAGAGTACATACATTATAATAATTATGCCCCTCCTCCTTTTCATTCATTTTGTTGCTACGTAGGTCCTTTTGACAAAATTGCGTGCTTGCAGCTGGTCGCATTGAAATTCATTGGTATCCTAAGCTTGCTCGCTTTGGCGCTTGTTATTTTAATGATTTGGACGGTCACCATAGCTGTCCAGCAATGATCAACCAATCCAACAGCCTACGAGATCCCATTGGTTCCTCCTATTATAGGACCATTACTGTTACTGCACTGCTAAAAGTTCTCTGCATACTACCACGACCCCCCCCCCCCCGCCCGCCTGCCGGTTTCGCGGCGTGGTCGAACGAAATCAGGTCGACAACTATATAGTTGCCTATACGCAGCCGATAGCGACCGCTCGATAATCGGTGCAGGTCTTCCATGACGAGGTCCACTTCGATCTACTGGCATCGGGTTGCAACGGCAGCGCACGCTGTTCCGCATGCTGCGTATACACGGACAGAGGCACACACGAGACGGTCCGGAGCTGTAATAAAGCCACGACTAACCAAGCCAATGGACAACACAGCTGAGCAAGACACAATAACTTTGCCCCTTCACAACGTCGTGCCCTCTCCACTCGTTGTCAATGTTTGTGAAAAAAGACCTGTTTTGTACTGTCGAATACTTCCCTGAAAAAGAAAAATCATAAGATGTGGGACGAGCATTAGTGAGAAAGAAAGAAGGAAAGAGAAAGAGAGAGAATGAGGCCGGTTCACTTTCACATTCTGAGGGAGGGCTGGCACTATTTGATTATTCAACATCCGTGCTCTTGGTCTTAGTATCGCGTATTACGCTGTAGCCGCTAGGGTTTTGCATATTTATAATAGATAAATGTGATTCTCGGAGTTATTGATAATGCATATAGTTTATGCTTACAGGGGTCGTACAAACGAGAGTGTGCGCATGTGGGGAACAAAAACAGTGAACGGTCGAGTCGTAAACAATGACACAAGTTCTTTCATGAACTGCTTGGATTAATACTATCTGTTGTGGCTCGCCGTTCTTTCTTGTGAGTGACACCATATTTATGTAATATTATAGCCAAGTGATTGGTCTCGCTCCCGAATCAGAATCACATTATGTAAGGTAAACCGAATTCCATTGGGTGGATGAAGTAGTTTTTATTTAAGTGTAATAAAATCTGATTATTCATGTTTGTTTCAAAAAAAGTTTTTTTTTTTTTTAAATAAAACACAACAAATATTGATCTGTATTGCCTGTTATCATCCCGCACTCATACTTGAAAGTTAAGGTTATGACAGCGTGCCAAATGATGACAAATTTAGACATCAATTAAATGTGTTAAGAGGTAGATAAGTTAGTAGCTGTCAGAAGTGTCACACTATAATATTTTTACTCCTGGTTGGAAACTAATTTGGTTTGTTTCTGAAAAGATTTAATAAGTTGTTCTGTAGAAAATTTGGCAAATACTAACTTCAGATTTTAAAGTACCCTTATAGTAGTGCGACATCTTGCCGTTAGAAATTTAACTAATGGAAATGCCATGAGCTGTTGATCTGGAGAGAAAATTTTGAACTTGAAAATATTTCGTCGAAGATCCTCTGTGAGAGATCAAAGCAACGGTGGAATTGAACGTATCCTTCACTGATAGTCAGGTTTGATATATTTAAGAATGCCATATTTGTTTACCTTCGCCATCCTAAAAAGGTAAAATTATGAAAATAGATGCCAAATTATTTGACCGAAAATCAAGAACACAAACATCGAGGCGTTTGCTTGTCTTTGCCTTCAGGTTACAATGTGGCTCATTCTATCACCGAATTTATAATGAAAAATTTCTAGAATAGAAACAAGTGATCACATGAATGGATGAGTGCAAATGAATCGGGGGAACGTCAACCTAAAGTAAATGTACAGCTGTAGAACTTCCGATGTCTCTTTGGTGGTTTTATGTATTACAGCTTCATGAGTCCTACTTCGTCGATAAAGGCTGAAGTGTACTGTTAAAAAAGCAATGATAAAAAACAACCCAAATGAGAGCTCTTTGTCACCTACCATATTTGCCGCATTTGCTTTCAGAGATCACCATTTTTTAAAAAAAAAACCCGATTACATCCTGACAGGAATATTTTGAAATCTTAAGATGGTGCTGAAATTGCATTTTGAGGCATCATACACACTTGCACCCCAGACTTGTACAGCACCGTAACAAATTACCATCCAAAGCAAAGGTTAAAGACAATCATAGTGCATACTTCGTTTGGGAAAAGATTAAAAAAATTACGAGCTCACTGGACGACGATACACAACGATCTGAAATGTCCGATATCTTCATATAGACTCTTGGGCTTATAGGAAATGTTCCGTAGTGTGCTGAGCGCGATAATACAGGAATGACTTAACGTCAATTGCTAGGTTAACAGAACCTGAGCAACTTTTAGTAGATTCTAACAGTTTAGGCAGCCTAGTAAATCACCCAAAAAGCCTTGCCATCGACACGTGCCAACTGGTTCCGTATAGCATCCCAGAAGGAGAACCGATTACATATGCATTCATATTTAAATCGGACGTTCCCTTTATGCTGACGACGTTGTTGGGTAGTAATATCCTTTTATACGCAGAAACACGTATCTCACCTAAATTTCCTCTGAATATTTCCAATAAACTTGTATGTGCATATTGATACCGTGTTCCATGGCAAAACGGCAAAAGGTAAATTGTTGGTTTAAATGAAAAATGTGACAACCACCATTTGCGGCTCCCTTTGACAGGGCGCAGAGGAAAAGTATCGAGACGACAAAATTTACAACGCCTACAGGAAAGGTGGCATTATACGTTCCGCTTCATTGTGAATCCGACACGGGTTTGTGTATCCTTCAAATGTCCTGAAATGTTCTTCGTATTAATTCTTTTCGTTATCTACCCTGTAGCGACTTTTTAAAAATATAATAAACATTTCAGCAAACGTGTAGCTGTAGCAACGATTGGAGTCCATATCACCGGGATAAGAAACAGGTGCAAGAGAGAACTGGTTATCTAACGACAAGGAGAGTGAGTTTTTACCCGTAGCCATGTATTACTAATACTAATCGTTTGCTTTAATAAATCTGCGACGCAGCGCCTTGTATATATGATTATGCGATAAATTTTGGGACTTCTTAGAAAGATTTGACAAAAAGCAGTTACCATGTCGCATTGAATATAACAACAATAATTATAATATCAATATTGGTCTATGCACACAGTTGCGCAATATTAGTATTCTTATTTAAATGTTGCACTCGATAGCAAAGCGGGTAGTCTATATTTATAAAAAGGGAACCTATAATTGAGACAACTGCGATCAGACAAGCCGACTGGTGTAAGGATAATTTATTGCCACTTACATAGTAGTGTTACATGGCAGCATTAGAGAGTTCAGTGTGAAGCATCTCAGCTTTGTTGGAAGGAAAATCTTTGTGTTTAAATGCCAATAGTAAACTATAGGAGATAGTTATCTCCTATAGTTTATCCATTTGTTTCAAAGCAGCAGTTTATCCATTGTGTTCTTCAAGGAAGTAAAATATTCGGGTTGCGCTGTCGTGTAAGCCTCAAAAAATTATAAAAGGACATAGCAGCACTTCATTATTGTATAGCGTACGAGAATCTCATGTGCTTGTATTTTGTATGTATATTTTTCGTTGAACATAATAGTTGCTTTTAACTCCTCGACACGTGAATAGCCTATATTGTATGTATCGATCTGTAACCGTTGGTCCATTCGCTCAGACTTTCCTCTTTGGCTATAAATACGTCGCGAGCTTTTCTGACGCTGGCTTCTCGTCAGTTTCCTTGTCTCTGATAGATGTCGCGGAGCATCATGTTCTGCTACTTCAAAATGTTTCCGCTATCATTTGATCGTCTGCAGTTGCTAGTTACTTGCTGCAGAGCGTTCATTGATAATTCTTGGCATTGTGTATCAAGGTTGGCTCATTATCGATGTGGGTGATTTTCATCCTTTGTTCACATCAGTTGTTCATGTGTCTTTAAAATATAAGTAGACTGAACAATTCATTTACTGGACTAAAATAATGAGAAAACTAGTTGCGATACTTCCTGCAGTGGTTCCGGAACGCGTCTTGAAGCATGACCTCTTTCAACGAGCATCCTTCATACCCTCCCTTTTGTACAACTTAATCCGATCAAAGATGTCAGGAAGAGAATGGTATTCTAGGATCGATGACTCGATTGTGCTTGGGGCGTTGCCGTTTCGCTCATTGGTTGAGGAGCTCCTGTACGCAGAGGGGGTGACGGCAGTCATCAGCCTTAACCAAGACTTTGAACTCCGCTTTTGCGCGGATGGCGCTTTCTGGCGAAGTCTCGAAGTGGAGTTTCTGCAGATACCGACTGCGGACATCTTTGCTGCGCCAGACGCTGACAAGCTCCGTGAAGGTGTCCTGTTTATTCTAGACCACATGCGTCGCCGGGGTGCACGATGCACCGTATACGTACACTGTAAGGCCGGCAGGACTCGAAGTGCGACCTTAGTTGGGTGCTACTTGATGCAGAGATATGGGTATACACCAGATGAGTGTGTGAAGGTTATGCAGGCTGCCCGGAGCCACATTCTACTCGTGGAAATACAAATGGCTGCTCTCAAAGAGTATTACGAACGCTACGTCAAACCTTTGACGAATAATAAGTCTAGTGTTGGATGACCTTTTGGCGTATGTTTCATGTATTCATTTGTCTGTAAAACATATTTCAATAACTTTTGTGTCATTTTTGTTTGCATAACTTTTTTTTTTATAGTTCATGCTATCTAATGTGATATCTCGCAGCAATGACTAAATTAAAACCGGTAAAAAATACAACAATAACATAAACAATTTATTTTATATAGATAAGAACAGTAGCATGTTTGGAGATCAATGGAAAGTTTCTTTTCGATTATATAATAGCGTTATTTATCATACATATTTGTGGTCACGGTAACGAGAGCAATTACTTGTAAAAAAAAAATACTGAGAATTTAATCTTTTGTAATTGGATGATGGATGAAATGTGCCTAGGAGGCTCTATTTCCTGTAGCAGTCGTGGTGTCGTTGATTTTTTGTTTATTCTGTTAAGGCTACTGCCGATCATTGAACAAACCTCCATGCTACATCGCAGTTTTTATCCAACATTTCTGAATAAGAAGTTTTTAGTAAAAAAATGACGCTTTCAAATAATTCGAAGTTTCCCCTTTTATGATAAAAACGTATATTTACTATAACGTTATTTTATGATGCGATTTTTTATTCAATAAAGTATACTGTATAATATGGTGCCATTGTGGAGCATGGCGAACATAAACAGCGAGTCACCACATTTCAGCATTACAGCTTATGGTAGGCAAACGTTGCAGAGAAAAAGCAATATTAAAGAATAGTAATATGAATAAGAATTGATGTAAAAAAAGTTATTTGAGAACTGTGAGCATTTGCCGTTAAACTACCAAATAACGAGAAGACTCCGAATAGGTGTAGATAAGTCCAAATCTATTTCGATGAGAACAAGTACATTATAGTAAAAAGACGGCTTAGAACGGGAAATAGCCCCCTCTTATTTCAAGAAGTGAGCAAATAAAAAAGCTATTTGAAATAATGATAAAAAGATAAGTAATCTTTTTTAATTATATATGTGCGATCTACATCACTTTAGTTGAATTTCGTAAACGTCCGATTTAATAAAACTAGGCTGATAGCCGACAGAGTATATCGGCATTTTTATGTGCAGCGCAAGATCAGTATGGTACTAAGTAGATGTCACTCAAACTGTACGTTGGTGTTCTGGCAGTAAACGGAGAATCTGACAGAAGAGTCATGAGCCGTCCACTGTATATAGCTGAATTCTAGCTGATACTTGGTGCTTTGACACGCAAAAACAGACCCTTCCTGAACGAATTCTTTATTCCGCGCCGTTAATGCACAAAGCAGTTTTGCTCGACGTGAGTAATAAAAACAAGTTATTGACAACAGTCAAGCGAGCGGCCAAGAGAACTAGCACGGGTTAGTATTATCGACTTAACTGGTCATCACACGGTGTACGTGACGGTGTAATGCAACCAGTTTCGCCTGAGTGTCAGAGGGAACCGTGTCAACCATATCAGAAGCATCAACGAAATGATCTGTTCAAGAAGCTATTCGGGTAGTATCAGCGGTAGCAGTATGTAACCACGTAGTTTTTTTTAATGGTTTCTATTTAAACCGTCAGATTTTTGGCCTCTATTGGCGTGACCATTCACTTTTAAATTAGCGGAACCGTATATGCAACGCTTAATGAATTTCTGATACCTACCGTAGCCTTAGGAGAAGCAAAAATTGTATGTAGCAAGATCAGTGAAGCTGGTTACTATACCAGAACAGGATACGCATCTTTATACATATTCTTATTGTTGAAAAAATGCCTGCATTGCGTTCAAAAACAAGCAGTGATAATATTGTTCGTGGTATTGTACTACTGAATTTGTTTCAGCAGTCATTTATGGGACTAATTTTTGCTAAAGCTGTTGTGAAGTGTCGCAAAATGTTTCTTTTCGAAAAACTAATAGTTCTAGCACTTACGTCATTTCAAAACAAATTTGCATATGAATATATTGCACTGTGCTTTTTTTAAATTTCGGTTCAACCTGTTTAAGCCATAAATAATACCAAATATTGTCAGTAACAGAAGGCTTTCTGTACAGTGTCACGTTTTTATCGAAGACATTCATAATTTGCCTTGAACATTTAATGAAATAGTATTTGCGGTGTTAATTTAACCTCCCTTTCTTGCTGATAATTTGGCATAACTAAATTCGCGTGAATATTGTTTTTTTCTTTACGAGCTCGAAAACCGCTAGATATTGTTAGATTGACTGGTTGCCGTGTTTACTTGCTCACGAAACGTTATTACCATTCCGATTACTATTATTACTGTGATTAAATATTATTGTTATTACACTGAGCCTTCTACTTGTTTAATATGCCTAGAAAAAAATAGGTTGGGACGTCGAGCACCCGATAACTACCGGTGAAGGTTATTTGCGACACACGCAAATAATAAACGCGGTACGATAACTAGACTTTCAAGAAACAGTTATCTGCTTGATGTCTCTTGCTTAAATCATCATGGACATAGCTAGATCGCAAAAAAGGAATTACACTTTTTTGGCAAGACGCTCTCTGAAGAATCTCTGAGTGAGCTACGAATGTAGCTCACTCAGAGATTACCCCCGGGTTTGACAGCACTCAGAGATGCATCTGTCAATAGCAATACATTTGAGTTAGATAGCTCAGCAAAACAGAACGTCTATGTACACTACGAGTAGTATGTGTGGGGAGTTAAGCACGCACGCAATGGGTGTATTCAATGCAACTCTATAGCAAATATCCGCAATACCCCAACAGGATTGTTTACTGAAACATCTCAAGTTAATTATTGGTGTTTCTATACACTAACCATCGTCCCCTTTCCTAGATAGGCCAATTTATCCTCTATGTTTAGAGTCTTACGTCCAGTGCCGTCATTAATCGTTGCATCGAACAGACGGCTGGCTTCCGGCACGAAACGAATTACGAAGGTGTCCCTAAGGTTAGCCGACAAAAACTTTACCCACTAAGATCACGGCGACAGTTCAATTTATCCCACCATAGTTGATCTTTAAGATACGAGGCCACATGCAAAGTGAAGCAAAATGGCTTTTCTCCTCATCTGAGCTACAAGACCTTTTTTTTTTACTTTTTTTTTATTTGGCTGCAGCGTATCAAATAATGGACACAGTAATTTTTTATTCTATTTTAAAATTGTATTGCGAAAGATAGTAGAGACGCCAACAGCATAGATTCGAAACAATTAAGCGCTATTCGCTAAGCAATTCATTGACTACGGGTGTCCATTCGGTTGGTAGAGGTATTCTACGTGAGGGAAGCAGGTAGATTGGGCTGACCTGGTCTTGCATGAAACATAAATGCTTGCCTCCACTTTGCACCTTAACAGTATAGAGACTTCTGATAGGGTTAAAGGTGGATCTTCTCGTGTAAACGTGTGTAAACGCGTACGTTGAAATTAATAAACCATATATAATAATTTGTATGGCAAATATAATATGATCGGTTATTGACCGTCTGTTGGTTATTGTGGTCTGCCGGGCAAATGCTGCGGTTTGCTATCAAACGCTGCTGTTGGAAATACTCTCCTTCATCGTCGATTGCAGCTGGAATGGCGGCGTTCCAGTTGTTTGCTCGCTTGCTGGTTTGTGGCTGGTGCCAATCGGCCCGCAAAAGTATAAGTAGGTGTAACGACTGGCCCCGCTGCAGCGCTTCTCTGCACGGGAGTGAGTGCCTGTGTGGTTGCTAACCTGTTTAGCGTCGCGTTGAGTGAGGAGCCTCGTCGAGAAGTGGTAGCGGCTGCCGCCATGAGCAGGCCAACCGGCCGAAGCGCTGCGTCGGCGACGGCAGCGGGGTACCAGCAGCGTTTAGTAGCAATCGTAACTGCAATACTGGTTTAGCTACAGCAGTCTTTCTGCGGGATCAGCAACGGCCAGAGGTAGCAAGCAAGTGGACGGCCCTGCGTCACGACTTCTGCTCTTCCTGCTGACACAGCTTCTGGAACTGTTACAACGATAGTGACCGACTCTTTAGTATTTCTACCAGCTGCCGCTGGCCAGAACTACGCACGAATGGAACAACGGCAAAACATGATAACCGACGAATAGTGATTGCTAGAAGCCCTTTGCTGCAGTTACGAGTACAACTAGTCCAACGTAGATGTTGACGTCGAATGGAGGCAAAGGGACAACGCATAAAAAAGGAGAGGCCAGAGAGACAGCCAGTTCTGCCTGTATTACGGTGACCGGCAGGTAGGTAGCAGTAGCAGCTGACGCTTAGCGGCTGACGCCACGGCATGAGGAAAACCACCACAAGCAACGCAGCCAATGCGGACTGTCGGATTATCGGGCGACTGCTACAGTAATCGGCACTCGGGCCCCAAGAACCATTGAACAGTGGATCAAACACTTACCACTTCTTCGGATCCGCCATCATTTGGAGACTAGTGAACACCACGCTAATGTTAAGCCATTAATCGGCCAGCTAAAGCTGTAAACACACCATAAAGCGGCTACCGCCCCCGAATTTGTGCAAAAAGGAAATTCTATTACTACCTCTTCTACCACGTTCATTCGCTATTGCGGACCACGTGGTGGTTAACGTCAGGCGTTGTTACTTCGTGAATAAAATGGCTGTTTACTAATTGTGGACACTGAATACTTAAATACTCGTGGCCCTTGCACGTGGTTCTTTGCAGTTTTAGAAGCCGTTAAGATCTGTAGGGTGGCCTTTGAGGACAGAGGCGCAGCCCTATCAGCGAGAAAGCGGAGAGGACCTTCGTAAAGTTAAGAATCACCGGCCTTCTGGCGATCCGTTTAGTCCGCAATAGTTGCTCAATAGACCTATTCAGCTGCCACAAGAGTTAGGCCGGATCTCGTATATTCATTTAGTGGGACAGCAGCTGGACGAGTAACGGGTCAATAACGTCGACCGGCAAACATATGCATTAATGTGAAGGTGCGCCCTGTAAGCATCATGTCATGAATTTATATCGTTAGTCGATCAGAAGCTTCTGTGCGTGTTAAGTGTACAAAATGAAACAAGTGTTAGAAAAACTATTATTTTTGTGTAAATAAAAACAATAAGCAGGACTTTTTCTGATCGACATGACAGAGACGGACTAAAAAAAGAGGTTTTTGCTACGGTTTGAAATCCAGGTGAGAATTATTCGACTTTATTGTGATATTTGGATAGCATAACGTATCCATCACGATACACTTGAATCTGTTCAAGGTTTGGAAACCAGAGAATTACTACAGCTGGCGAAGCACATCGACAAAACTCGTTCTGCGTTGAAGCACCTTTTGTTTGACCTTTAGAGATCATTATCATTCACCAACCAAAGAACGGAAGCTCTTATGCCTTAGATGAAAGCCGTTCGTGTTTATGTTACAAACTAAAACTGTATTATTACGAACTATAATTAAATGCTGCGCAAAATGCAACGATCACAAGCAGGTACCACTAGCACGGAAGAGACGAATTGTTTAAGGAGTTTGCTACTCATCATTATTATCATTTTCAAAATATCTTTATCGAAGCTTCGTTGTTGTTCTTCTCAGAAATCTGATGCACTCATGAGACTCCGCACCACTGCTATTTACGTCCGTCAAACTGCTTTTGTGTGCTGTACTTCGTTAGCTGAGCCCGTGTGTTGCTTCTTTTACTGAAGATGGTCGAACAGCTCCAAAAGGTCGCTGTTGTTGATTCTGCGTTGGTGACTCAATGATAGGCCCCCCCATCGACTGACGGTGGGGCCAGTACTCCATAGATAAGTCAGTTGAAAAGTGGCCCCATTATTTCATTTTTTTTTTTTTGCCGTCTTGCCCTTAACGAGGCTTTCGCTTCTGCTCCCACATGACACTGCTAGTGAACGTGGCCATATGAAAAAGAACAAACATGCACACACCCACACAATAAGGGCCATGATAGACCACGGCCGTTTCTAAGCCAATTCGCGGTTTTTTCGGATGCCTCGATGCATATATGTTCTACAAAAACACGATGCATGCTAATGTAGTGGTAAGTGCTATATCGTTTACATAGGTGAGCACTAGCAAAGCAAGCAAATGGCTTGGGCAAACGAAATGTAAAAGGAAAAATTTCCCATTCATTGACAGGTATGTACATTACTATAAGACGTAATTGAATTACGATATGTTTTAGCAATGAAGATGTGGACAAAAACTTGCTTCTCAAAATGGCGTGTACTAATATGGCTGACTGAGGCGGATAAAAGCGGAGGATTCGTTTTCAAAACGTTAGGTAACGGTGGTTTTACCTAAATGTAATCGTTACATTAGTCATCGTTTTTATGTTGTGGTGACTTATATGTGCACATAGTAGTTATGCACACGGTCGATACGGTTTACTAAATGGTTGAAAATGCACATTATACACAATATGGTACAGTGAACTGAAGCACGTGGCCGCACTCGGCGAAAGTCTTCCAAAAGACAGCGATGGCTTATGGCCAAGTGGGGCAGAAACGCTGGTGAAACTCCAGACGACGCATACACCGGCAACATTGGGCAGGTCCAGTGTAAAGCATCAACAACTATGACCAACGTTTCTGGTTGGCCTGTGCCACGCTTTGTAGGGCTTTACGTGGTCGGTATAAACGGAACAGGCGTTAAATACTACGCCGGTGGTAAAATTGAGAAGAAAGAAGGTTTGCCACTCATAACCGTTCACATTGTGTTGCGTCTGGCATCAATACAACAGCAATGCGGTATCATGAACTTTATTTGACGCGGCATCGAATGATAATAGTGGTCATGATGACGATAAACCGAATCGGCCGCTTTAATTCAACTGTATCAAGCTGAGGTGAACAATTAAATTCGAATATTGCTGTAGAATAGTCAAATTTATCAGTGTATCTTACTATACACTGTATAAGATTGTATGATAAAACAGTTTTGTTGTATATCGTCACAAGTTGTTTAAATAATTTCGTAGAAAGGACTAGTTATTATTACTTTTTGTGGAAAACTGGCCTAGGGAAACTTCAAGATGATTTTAGGAGGTTTATCAAAATGGCAGAACACTGTATGCTTATGAAAGCATTGCTTCAGATTTGAAATATTCATATTGTGAATTAGTATTCTGGCTTATGGTTCACAACACATCAAAAGCACAATCGATTTACGATTTGCATTGCGTCAGTAGCGTCTAGGTTGATCCGTAGGGATTTCTATAAAATCCGTCTATGTTATGTGGATAAGTTTTTGTTGTCGCTATGAAGCATAAGGAGGCGCATGCTGCAGAAGAGGCGGACGGCTTATTTGCTTAATCGGCTAACTGACAAGCTGTTGCCTTTGAAGAATACATGTAGCAGAGGGAGTATATAAACAGTCGGCATACGTAAGCCTTACGCGCGTTCGGGGTGTGTATGTATGTATGTATGTAGACGGCGCAACGTGCTTTTCGCCTTATGGTAGGGATTAGCTGCATCTTCATTGAGTTTGACGATGCCAAAAATGCTATATATCCAATACGACACGATACAAGGCAGCAACCTAAGCGATTTACTGTCTTCGATCGAATGGACCTATTGTATCCTATAGTTAGCTCTATAACTAAATGATCGCAGTTCCTATATCGGTAATGATTTTCACTAATAGGACTGATGTGTACAGGGTAAAATTCACTGATAACAAACCTTTTACGACACGAACTGAGTCGGCCAACCGATTAGGTGCTTCAAGGCAAAAGGCTGCGCAACCCGTTACTCTACATAGCCTGTGTCAACTATTACGCGCGATTTTCAAATGAAGATGACGACATGGGACGCTGGCAACACCCGCGTTGTTCCCATTTAAATGAAGTAGCCGCACGATAAACGAGCGGGGAAACCATCATGAACTAAGAACAATAGGAAGTGCAGCTAAGACAAAAATGAAGACTCGGAAGTGGATATGTACTTCATGCCATTATTAGCTACTCTTGTCCATAAGTGGGTTGACATCTCAGCTTTGTTATACTATGCTCAGTGACGCTTGTCGTAGCAACGCTACTGACAATGGCGAAGAAAGGGCTTGTACTGTGTTGCCATCATTTAGAAAAATGCCGCTTACTTTGATCTTCTCCCGGATAGATAAGATGTGGACGATTATCTCAATCGCAGAAGACCGTCGATCAGTCAATGAGTGTCAGGCTTGAAATGCTTTTCCTTAGTAAAGAATATAAAACTATCCTTTAGGGTATGTTTGATAACGGCAGACAGAAGCCATTTCTTAAAGTGCCCCAACGGTTTTTTTTTGGCGCTAAGGGACTGAGCGTTAAATTAATTAATGAATCTCAAGGTTAAAATAAATTTTGTCCTAACAATGTGTGTGAGCCTCAATCTAGGACAGTACTCTTTATGGGGTGACGTGCGGCGTATGTGTGTGTTCAGTGCACGTAATATAGATGTCCATAGATTCATTTCAGTAAATATAATCAAAGCAAGTTTAATACTGCGACAGCGATGAAAAAAAAACATAGTGTGAACGGTAATCCGTATCATCGGCATGAAAAAGTAGCGTCTAGTCATTTTATCGTCGGCGCTATTTCCCGCCATTCTCCTGTGAAATGCTATCCCGTTCATCTGTCACAGTCCTTAAAGTTAAATTCACCAAGTAAAAATTGGCGGCCAGTTGTTTTAAAGCTTTTACCCTTACAAGCACACATCCAAAACGCCTCCAAGCTACCCAACACTCCGCAGATGTTTTTCTTCCGCAAACTTTGCCGACAGCTGTTAGGGCGTCCCTCAGAGGCAGTTAAGCTACGCTCAGCACCAGCAATGGCTGCAGTAGCCATATTAATGTATTGAAAACACGGGAGTCGCAGGTCGGTACTTACGCCACGTAACAGTTTTATCTATTGTCCAACTGCCCCAGCTGCTAGCAACTTTTCGTGAATTTCGTCAGCATATAGTGCAGCAGTGTACTCCCTCTGAGGGCAACAAGGTTATGGAAGTAAGCTTAGAATTCATTATGACTATGATATCAAAATATTTAAAAAAAAAATACATCGTTAGTAATGTAGCTTAACGACAGAGCACTAGATAAGGCTTGGTCGATATGTTTAGGCGAGGGGGAAGGGCAGAGGGGCTAAATACTCAATGCGTGTCAGACCCCCTCTATTGTTTGTAGGGTTGATGTTGCCCTGTGGTGATATGATGTGATATGCTACCGCGAAGGCAAACGCATACAAACTCAATTGAAGCTTTAAATAAGGTGACGGGTTGTTGGATTATGAAATCATTGTAGTAAGGACAAAAGAATCGTAGTAGGTCGTCTAGTGTGTGTATCAGTCAAAGGGCCAGAAACAGATATTTGTCCAAGGACAAGCTACGTCGTATTATTGCGCTGTAAATGCTAAGACGAAGATTCAACTGAATAACCAGCCTGACTAAAATATTGTAACACAGGAAAGACATTGGTCACCGGCCTGATAGATTAATGTTACAAACATAAATAGAAGGCAAAATTCGGTGGACTCCTCTTGTGTGGAAATGTGTTTAAATATATATTTATAATTCTGGTGTGTCTGTTTTGACGATGACAAAAGGTAAAGTGTTACTTGCTTCATGGTAAAGTTAATTGCTACAAACCAAGTTATGCTTCTAGTCGTTTGTTAATCTGTAGGATTCTATTTCATCCCAGATTTACAATTTGTAGTTCGTCCTGCATTAGCCCTTGGTATGTACCATGTATATTTGTGTAGCACAGCTAAACACCTACTAGCAGTCTTTAATAATCGCAGTAGGACACGTTCATAGGCCAAATTATAAGTTTTTATTTTTGCTGAGGAGTAAAGTCAGGTATTTTCTTACGAGACAGTAGTTATTATAATTTTTCGAAGAATTCCAAGCCTTTGATTTTAACAAGATGGGCAATCGCGTCAATTTCTAGTGTTTTTTTTTTAATTAATATCTTTTTGTTATTATTATTATTATTATTGGAGGCCCTTGAAAGGTCCAAAATATTTTAGCATTATTTATGGTATCGTAGCTTCAGCTGTTCAGGAAGTACAGTAATATAACATATGTTTAACGTGCATTATTACTCGCATTTAGAACATATATAAATGCGGTTACAGCATAACCAATTGTGTTCTAGCTTGTATCTACGATGTTCGTTATATTACAGGAACCTTGATTACAAGATGTCTTAGAAATCATGGAGGTTCAAGTGCTTCGAACTGGCCAAACGATACCACTCATTCATAAGACAAATATCCAAGTATCTCGCTATTGTAAAGATTACATCCGGCGAGGTTTGTACAGATTTGTTCGCCGTAATTAATAGGATAGTCGATAATATATGGATTATAAAAAAAAAAAAAAAAAAAAGTAAAAGTAGCTACAAAGGGGCAAATTAGTTTATTCAGTTTGCTTGAGAGGACAGGGGTCCCATCTCGCTGGATCGAGACAAATTTGTGTCAAATATATACTGTGTAGAATTATAGAATGGACACTTGTGCTATTCTGTGGTACGCAATGATGTTGTTCTCGATTTGTCTTTGTATGTCTTCGTAACGCGACGCGGTCAAGATAACAGCGACGACATGAAAATGGTTATCTCTAGGGGCAGACGAACAGACGGAATATTGACTGCGGGGCCCAGAACGAGAAAGAAAGAAAGAGATGATGATCGCGCTGACAACGCAAGCCGTTGTCGTAATGTAGCAATCGCAGTAATCACCCATCGGCAGTGATGTGATATGGGCTTTAGTACCGATCATGTGCCTCAGTTTACGTGTTCAACAGGCGTGGATCTGTGAAGTGACATAGGTGCACAACGTTCACGGTGTATTAGGGTTTCTAAAAAATCGACCATCTATCGTGTGATAAAGTTCATAAAATCTAACAAGTCTCAAAAATATATATATATATACATATATATGAATTATATATCGTTTTGTCGGCACTGTAGTTATGTTTTCCACGTGCTACAATTACGCGACCGGGCGCCGACTATAATGTCAAGCCGTGTATATTGCTCTGTTTTGTACAAATTTATTTGCTTTTTATTAATACGGACAGCTGCCTATGAAAGCACAGTAGCGCCTATCAACGAGCAGAGAGAAAATTGAGCAAGTTTGTGTCAATTACTGCCTGTTAGACGCAATAACCAAAAAAAAAAATAGTCGTAGTATCTAGCTCTTTATTTTAACCGGTTGGCTCCTAGGCTTAAGCTATGGCGTATTACTTGTCTTAGATTTTATCAATGGCGTTGTAGTATCTGATTGATTGCGGTAGAATGGTTACGGATCGGACTGGTTTCCAATAATTGAATGTGATCTGTGCCGTTGATTAAATACAGTCGGCAACGGTTGACCATCAATTTTGCCGGAAACACTGGGATGATAAACACCAGTAGGCTTACATCGAGTAACTGTGGTTTAGGTGTAAAATACCACAAATCTATTTTCACATGACTGGGACCTCTATGAGCCGTAGCATTTTTGCTGAACGTTTAGCTGCTATGTTCTACTGTCGCATAGTATTATTTCTCGATTAAACTAAGTGAGTAAATGGTTGACAAGTGTTTAAGTGAGCGGTTACACCTAGGTCGCATGGGTAGTGTCAACGGCTCCGGTGAAGCTTTCCCTATAATAATACCATAATGTAATAAAAATGTGCAGCGCTATTTTGCTGACTGTGATCGATTGGATGAAGATCGTCCTTTCATTTCAGTCCGATGCACCAACATTTTGACTGAAAGTAATTTACATACTTTATATATATATTTATATAAATGAATTTTTTATCTTAACGAGACGAAAATTAATTGAATAACTCTTTACTTGGCTAGTTGTTACCCCTTGCTAATGTAAGGTAGGCAATTTACTTTTCGGCAAGCAAATAACCTCACTTTAAAAAAAGACGGAGGCGCCCGACGTAAATTAAATTGACAACTACGGAAAAAGTGTCCATTACAAAATACTTTTACTTGATATAGGCCATGTTAAGTAAAAGGTCGAGTAGGTTGAGGGGATAGGCGGGAAACAATTTGGTGGTATGTTCTAAATGTATTATCTGTGTACAATAATTATAATAATATTTTCGCCGTACTAAATCAAAATCGTAACAATGAGACGGAAGGAGAGTACTTCACTTGATCATCTCTGATCAAGTGAGGTATCGCACAGTTTCTAACCGGAACTACGAACTTTTGTTTCTGACTGCCAGTAGTCATTGTTTTAGTACTGATTGGTGCTGTTGGGTTAGTGGCACGCAAAATTCTATTTTCAGCTAAAATTAAGTAAATGGGGACAAATTTACAAAGTTAATTTGTGTTCAGTTCTGTGTATCTTTACCAATTGCAATGAACATCCTATCCTGAATTAGCTTTTTCACGTTTGTCGTGTATCTGAATTGAACTGTGAAGCTGAAAAAAATGAAACACACTTTTCGCCTTTGTATTGATCATTTGGTTTGTTTATGAAGCCCATCGCCCGCGTCAACAATGACTTCTCTTGACACCCTGAACTTCTTCGACTTTTTGGATCGAGATCCGATAGACTCCATCTTCGATAAGGAACCGTCTCTTCTGTCGGATTTCCCCTCAGAATTAGAGAACGACTACATTCCTAATGAGGATTCGTCCGTTGAATTTTGGACAAAATATCTTACTAATGGTACGTATGTATATGTAGTTAACAGTAGTGGCAGGTTGTATCTTAATGGACATTGTAAACGTTGTGTCTCCCATTTGGTAATGGTTTTTCTCTATTTTTTTTTCACACCCTTTGTATTATCGCCGTCTCTATAACTTGAGTCGTGCACCAATGGAGCTTCTTCACCAATCCGTGAGTAACATCAAGATTTTTTTAATTTAGAAATCTGAACTCCCACACAATACATGCAAGCGCTCTTATTCTTCCATTCGACAGGAGACACGGCCGGATCTCAACTCTGCATTCCCGACATTGAAGAAGTTGACATTAAAAAGGAGTCAATCGACCCCCTAGCTATGTGCGAGCACTCTTACTGTTCACAGGCCGTGCAACCTAAAGAGCAACAGGCGACACCCAACGATCACAGCCATACGAAGGGTGGTTTTGTCAATGGCTCCTATCCCAGTAGCACAATGAAGCAGGAACCACCAAATTCACCCCATTTCTCAACGTCATCGGGGGTTTCGTCATGCGGTGGCGAAGAGGAGGACACTGGTGATGAAGACATTGAACTGGACGTGACCTCATCGCCTGTATACGAGGAGGAGCTATGCGATGTTGAGGAGGTGGAGGAGATTGATGAGGAGGATGTACTGCAAACGGACATTGCTGCCGATATCATTATCACCTCAAGTGACGCCCCAGCCAGATCACTGACCGGCATCGGTGGGCGCGAACGTCCCCACAAGATCATTACGACGACAGCCATCAAAACGCTGAAGCGTGGACGAGGACAACATGAAGGTCGCACAATTACTGGGCCAGGAGGTACACTCGTGCTTACCGACGAAGAGGTTCGGCTCATGAAAAAGGAAGGAGTCAGTATTCCTTCACAACTCCCGCTTACTAAACACGAGGAGCGTGAGCTGAAGAAGATTCGCCGCAAGATCCGTAACAAACAGAGCGCACAGGATAGTCGAAAACGAAAAAAAGAGTATGTGGATGGGCTAGAGAGCAAAGTGAAAGCTTGCAGTCAGCAGAATGTACAGTTACAGCGCAAGGTCGAAAGCCTTGAGCGGCAAAATAACTCGCTGCTGATGCAGTTACGCCGCCTTCAGAACCAGATCAGCGGACAACAGCATCAACAGCACGGAAGCGTTTCTGGCACAACCAATAATGGCGCGCAGACTTCGACGTGCGTAATGGTGCTCCTCCTGTCGTTCTCCTTGCTGCTCCTGCCCAACCTCAAGAACTCGTTCTACCATCAGTCGAAGGGCTCAAATAATCAACAGCGAGAGCTGGAAAAACTCAACGGCAAGTGCTTTCCATTCTTTTGTCTCTTTCGTTGCCTTGTGGTGTGTTTAATTGAGTTTTAGTAGAAAAGAATAGATAGTAGATCAGGATCCATTGGCAGTCTGCTGATAGTTACGTTCTCCTAATTGTTTTCAGGAGAATTACTTGCTCGCTTGGGTGAACAAGCGTCAGGCGAATCCGCTGACATGCCTGCTACGATCAAAAGCCGATCATTGCTCTTTTCGAAGGAGGACCTTGTCATGAAGTGCCCTGCTCAACTAGGCTACAGGGAAGAACCAGTTAGTGATGACGATGATGAGGACAACGTCTCTAATGGCGGCAGTAAGGTCACACGCGCCTGGAAGGTAAAATTCAAAAATATCTTTTTGTGCTAGAAAGCTAGAAATGAATGCTAGCTTCTACAACTTATTTTTTTTATCATTTTTATTATAATGGCTTATCCCTGTAGTAGTTTTCTACGACTGTCTGTTCATATACCGAATTCGTAATACTATGATGAAGCCGCGTCACTTTTTGGATTCATTTTAGAGTAACAACGTTTCCTCTGAGGAGTTGCGGTTAAGCCTGAAACGGCTACCTTCGCCTCCACTGATACCACCTATGGCAAGTGATGAAGAATCTGATGACGGATCCAGCAATGCCACCAAACGGGGACGCTTCATGAACATGTAAACAGCAGAAACATGTCAGAAATAATCTCAAGGGCTGAACTGGCAATATGTTCAGTTGCCTACCACGTAGATATTCGAGGACCATCATCCGGAGCTCCGCGATATTCGCCGCGAAAGGCTCCGTTGTAGATGTGTCCTAATATCCCGCCGGCGACTTCTTTGTGGCGCCTTAAGGGGAGTTGATCATCCGGATAGGTGGATTATTAGTGGATTCAGTTTGTTCAATCTGTTACCGTCTGGGACTCACACAAAAAAGGACGTGCTGTCCTGTTATTCGGTGGCCACATGTGTGCTGGTAAACTGGTGATACAAATTGCCCTTTGCCTTCTAGAAAGTCTGTGTGTAACTTCTGCTGCGGTTATCCACTGCCGCAGTCGGGAATCACGGAAAGCTGATTGCTTCAACTCACAACTACTGGTAAGTCAGCCCCAGCTGTCCGTGTCTAACTTCGTCAACGCTGAAGCGACACATTGGGTGGACTTGTTCACCTTATGTCGGTCACGGGTAGTGAAAACAAATGCCGGGAAATAATACGGCAATCAAAGACGACTGACTATCTAACATGAAAATCTCATATAATAATATCACACGTATAGTAAACAGTTGCAAGAAACAAGGCTAAGGAATAGTTTAACCTAAAAAAAATTATCATAATATTGACAAAATACATAAATAAAAAAAAAGAAAACAAACCAATAAAAACTATAAACGCGGTCTGTGCAAATCGGAACATGATCTCATCCTGCTTAAATAATCGACGATTTACATAATAACGTTTCGACGGGAAATTCGAGCCAAGTGAATTAATAAATGAAGAAGTTTTCAGAAAGTAAAAAGAAAAAAGGCCCTCTAGATAATGCTAAATTAGAAAATAAAGCGAAAGGAGTTAGTGAAAAGGACGAGTGACACGATAGTAATAGCTAGAACTAAAAATTCACAAACAACACAAAGGCATCTATTACGAACTGGACGATAGGATCAAAGAAGAAGTCCAATTACTGTTCCGGTTATTCCAACGCATTGTTCTATACAAGAAGCATACTTGGAACCTCAGATTCTACCTGGTATGTCCACAAATCACTATTGTCATACCGGGCAAAAATACAGGCGATGATGTAGGTAACGAGGGACCCGTGCGATGGTATTGAAAGGTAACCATGTTTAGAGTAATGGTATCAACGGAGTAAAAAGCAACATCGCACGATGCTGGTAAAGTTAGCTTATCAGCTCGACAACCTATCGAGTCAGCTACAAGAAAATATATATTCTTATAAGATTATAGGCATAGAAGAAAAGAAAGAAAAAGATAGACGTCCCATTTTTTACACCGATCGAAAAAACGTATATGTATATCAAACAATGCTTCTACCTACAGTAGGTACAAGACGAAAATAGGCAAAGTAATATAAACAGCAATTGTTTCACTTCGCTGTTATAACACATTCTAGTAAAAAAAAAAAAATATATATATATATATATATATATATATATACATACATACATACATATATCACAGGCATTTTACTTCATGTTGTGTGCACCTTCTCCATACAAGTCTCCTTACCCTCCTTAGCTGGTAGCTGGTGGTAGTGCTGTTAATATAATTATTCTACTTACATTAATCTAGCATATCATAATAGGCACCACGGTCTTGAGGCAGTTCGATAGGAAGCATCAATATTTAGGAAAGGAAGCTATATACACCATGCTAAAAATTATTATGATTGATAAAGAGAGCACTGTAAATTAGTAAACGTCTTATGCAGCTTTGTTAAATATACCGTTGTGCTAGCTCAAACGAAAGAAAGTGCATTTGGGCAGAACGTACAACCCATGACCTGAACATCGTCGGAGATAAGAAAGCGATATACTATTGAGTGCAATGGTTCTCCTGAAGTGATTCCATCACGTCATCTGAGTTATGACGCTACTCTTGGCTCGGCTAGCGATTAAAAGCAGTTTGTAAACGGGGCTTAAGAGGGTGATCTATAACGGTTAGCAAGAGACAGGAGCTGATTCAAAAGGCTAAGCTGCATTCTAGCTCCGAGTTGGTTTAAATGAGAACTTTACTTCACCCGTTCGCGTCGCAGACACCTCTGTATACGAGGTCATTTGAGCCATCGCGACCTCCTCATCAAGCCCAAAGTAAAGAAATATATATACTATATTGTTTAAGACGAAGAAAAAGTTCATTAGAAGTTGCTCATAAATTAGCTCTCGGTGACAAAGAATATATATATATAGACTGCTAACAATGGTGAAAGTAATGATTACGGAGGATACAAAAAAAATGCTGAGGGTAATAAAAATTGGCCAGTTTTACCGTGATGCTGATGACTCTTTATTCCATTATGATGTTTAAGAAAGCATTAAGCATTGCGCCAAAACTATCTATCTATAACCTAGCTACGCATAATAATATGAAGAAAGATAATCCAGTGTGATCACTGATTTTGTTAAAAACAGAAGCATATCAAAGAATTTGTTTAAAAGGGGAGGTTTGAATTCAAATAGTCAGCTACAAAGCTTATACTATTAGGATATGCTAGGAAACAATTTTTCTTGAAGACATGTACTGCGCGGCTTTCTGCTCAATAAGATTTACATTTATGATAAGTAATTGTGTTATTTATAGTGTTGGTACTTGAAATCTCTTTGAAATTTTGAGCGTTGGGTTATTTACTTATATAATGTAGTAAAACAACTAAAGACAAAGGCTAAATCTGTAGCTGATGAAATCATGTATTGCTAGTTAAAGCGCAGCCATGGTACAGTAATCAATATCAATGGTGAACCATACAACGTAGCAGATAAATAAAAAATGGATGATACATATCATCTCTACAAGCGATACCCTGCACATCCTTAATTTTTCCACAGTCCTTTCCTAAAAAGGATTCTCAAGCTATCATCAGTCGAAATGAGGTTTAAGAAGCACATGCAAATTAATGCGTTCTTCCCTGGAGGAGGCAGATAGGGATGTGTAGTTTGGTTGTTGTAACATTGATAATACAGGTTTGATTGATCAGGCTAAAAAATTCTTTGAAAATTACTATTTACTTAGGTCAACAATCCATTGTCAAACACGTACTCCTACAAAGTTAAAGACATGCGTTCAGCAGCACGATATCACGGATCAGCATTGATTTACTGATGTTGAAAGGAACCCGTCGATCTACGTACCGATATATTAATTGTATTCATTATTTACTTCCCTTCTAGCGTGAAATGGCATTTCTAAATTTAGCATGCGCTTTGACTATAGCGTAAAGGGTGTATACATACATTTTCTGCACATATATATGTAGCTTATGTTTTTCTGGTTGAGGATGTGACAACGCAAGATGTTTCAGCTTTTGCTGCGCAACGATAAAAAGTAGATATGTAGACTCTTCTAAAGTATATACCATTTGTTCATTTTTTCGATATTTAAATTTCGCGCCTTTTTATCTTCATTGACTATTCTCTCCCCTGACAAAACGTTATCACCTTTCCCATCCCATACAACTGCATATAAGACACGCACTGTTTTGAAATCGAGCGCCTTTACCTCAAGTCAGTTGTAGTTTTGGCAAGTCTGAATAGCCCATTGATCCTACTGTGTTGTGTTGTGACTCAATTTCTATTATTAATTCTACAGAATTATTTTTTTTACGCGTTTTGTTTGTGGAACTTCTAATCTGTGGTGAATACTTAGGATATCATCGACATATAGGTGATTAGTTTTCTTTTGGCACGCCGCTTATTTGCCACTTGATTCAACTATGTGCAATTATTGGCAGAGTATTGTGCAAAAAACAAATTGAAAACAATCGATAATCAAGGTTCTTTTTAAACATTTACGTCAATTTATTTATTTCGGAACACATACACATATATATACATATATATATATATATATATATATATATATATACATCCTTTAGTAGTTGTCAAGAATTTTACTTGTTGAGATAGCGGTATGGTTCGTCAATATTAACGAATCAAACGAACTGTACATTTTGTTCTTACCTCATTTGTAATGTAGTGTTAAAAGTCGCCAGTTTTTATAGACCTTCCAATTGTCCTTCCAGTATGTGCTTATTCTTAGTCTTCGTTAAATACCGACCCGCATAAAGTTTCATGAGTAATTCTAAAAAAATCTTATTTAGATAAGAAAAAAAGCTTATTAAGCTAATACCGTTTAGTGCGTTAGTTGACGTGAGTCAATTAACGCACTTGAAGTTGATATAAGGCTAAAAGAAAAAAGGATGTGAAGTTTATGTAGGGTTATATATATATATATATATATATATATTACTACCTATATAAAACAGTGCGTATTTAATCAGTGTCGCTGTGAAAGTATACAAGTTTTTCAGTTTTCAACCAACAGCTGAAAGAATAAAACATTGGTTTGTTACCATCGTATGACCCTACGTATGTGCTGTTGTCTAGTATCAGTTTCTGCCTGAAGCTGCCTTCAATATCTGTGCTAAGTACGCCTTTCATGTGAATTACAGTTCGGAAACATGCAGGCTCTAAGTAATACATGGCAATATAGCTCAAACTACTGAAAACCAGTGACTACCTTTTTATAGAGATGCTCGTATCGGTAATGCTTGCACGCACATGATCTTGACGTCAAATAGGACAACTGAAGTCACGGGCTGGCCGAAGGGAGCGAGATTAGATAATCCTTGACTATAATATCTGAATACGAGATGGCTATTCAATAAGTTCCTTTTCGTATGGGCCTTAGTTTTAAATTTTAAATGTTGAAAATTACTTCTTGAGTTACAGAAGTGCGGAGGTTCAAGCACGAGATACAGAACGATGTCGTCAGACGAAGATGAGGAGATGGTCGAACGCAATGGCTGTTATCCCGGTGATTCCACGGGCGTCTTGACTAACTTGTTGTTCGGAAATGTTAATGCGGAGGGCGCCCTTGAAGATGATATTTTCGACGATCAGGCTCGACGGAGCCTCCACCAGCTAACTCAGATGGGGGTTGGAGGTCTTGTCCGTGAGCTGGCCGAGGAATGCCAGGAAGAAACTGAGGTCGACTACACACAAGGTGAAATACGAAATTAAATACTGGCTTGCTAAGGTACACACCAGTGGGCTAAAACATGCCATATAGTTTGACGCCGTAGTCGTACAAATCATTACTATAGTAGTTCTTTTCACCGTAATAATCGGTCCACTATTTATTATATCTACTATGCTGAATGGTTGCACCCCTTGCACTTTTCTATCCGATGATTTGCTATAGCAACTTCGGCAGCTAAGGTCGTCGTGGTCGTCTTTTGCTGACTGCTTCGTTTATCGTCCACTTCCAGGAGAAAAGTCTGCTGCGGCGGTTGACTATTCGGACGAAACGGAGTTGGCGGACGAACAGCTTGAGGCCGACGACAAATCGCGTATTCCGAAGGCCCATCGTGGTGAGGCGTTTGAGGGCGGCGGCCAACGGAATGGAACTGGCGCTGGGACCGGACAAGCGCCAGATTCATCGCCGGTAACAGCTCCATTATTGGAGGTAATAATTTTTTGATGTATTTTCATTATCTCAAGCATTATAAATGTTGACGATGATCTTCGGATTTCACAAGTGATGACTAGTCGGCCGTATACAGACACACAGGTGTTGTCACTCGGACGAGGATCGTGCGGGCACTCTGCACGTGTTAATCTTCTGCGTTAGACCGAAAAGGGGACGACCGAGGGGCTCTACTACAAAAAAGAGGCACAAGGCCACCCCAGCCCGACCACCATGAGAAACAGATAGGAAGAAAAAGGAAGCGAAAGAAACAAAACACAAGTAGATAACACAAATAGTATCACCATGTTAGGCAAGGCAAGCTGCGAGGAAGCTTTTGATAGCATCAAACCATTTGACTCAGAAAAGCAGGCGGACCATTGAGGGCGCAGGTTCAATGCAACAATCCTATATCAAGCAAGAGAGACATAAAGAGAAACGTAGATTATACACTAGTGTGGAGTGACATATTTTTTGTATCAAATAAATCAGTTTTAATAAGTTTACTCTATTTAATGTGAATGAACACCAAAGAAATCTGTCACGACAATTCGATTTCGCTTCGTACGTAAACATCTTGTGTCGTGACAATTGATCATCGATCGATGCTTCCATTAAAAGTGAATGCCAAAGTTCTTTTCGGTCATCATTGTAGTGAGCTGTAGTGAGGGCTGCAGAAATTCAGGGGGGCTGTTTAACCATTTTCGTGCCAAATGTTGCCAAATAAAGGTGCCAAATGTTGCATAATGCTTTAACGTTGTAAGGTTGGCTCATTTATCTACGAATAGAATGCATCTATAAATACTGTGTGTAGATGCTGCATTTTTACATCGAATATTAAGGTTCTTAGTTATTTTGCTTATGTATGTTTATCTATGGAGCATTCTTTCTCTACGTACATACGTCGTCGTTCCTGAAAATAATAATATTGGATGTCTATTATTACGATAACTGAGACATAGAGACGACTCCTCAATCATAACCTATATTGGGGACGGCGCCGTCCTATCGAGAAAACCGTACAATATAGGTAAACAATATACTCATATGGAAGTAATATACTATTGACAGGTTAAGACTGGTTATTGTTTTCGCTCCAACGTAAGTATGGAGAGACAGTTTCTTCCGGTAACACACTATCCAGGTTGCTCCAGGTTGACTTACCATACAAAATTCGATTATGTAGTTTTGTAACGGCTATTCATGTAGGAGGCTTCGGAGCGCTTTGCCAGGGTAGCACTGCTTTTCCGAGAAATATATTAGCTTATTCACATTTTCTATAAGATGGTAAATGCACACGCCTAAAGGATAAAAAGTAAACCAAAAATGCGAAACAATTATTGGGCCCTCAGTTAGTCAGGTACATGAACTCACCCGCGATAACCTGAAGTGTTCAGGGTACATAGCAAGAACTTAATGACACTCGTGGTATTCGAAAATAAGTATTTTTTCAAGTATAATGGGAGGCATATAAAGCTACTTTAGTTTTTACCGACAGAGTAGTAACCGCTGCTAACCGATTGAAAGGATAGTGACATCTGCGATTTGTCAGTTATACGCTGACCCCATTATTAGATGGTTGTACAGGGTTAATGAACATTACAAATTTTGTGATCCAAAAAATTCGTTTACGCATTCTCGTACTTCTTAGTGCCATCTAATAAGTCAACATCAATGATTTACTGAGTTCTCTAAGTTATTATAAACGTATTGATAGAATTCACCTTAAAACAACAAGTTCGTCTAGAGTAACATACAACTGTCAGAATGAATAAAAATTAGTCTTTATTCATGCTTGTTCTGTTGTAGGAGAAGGAAAAGGATGATAAGGAAAAGAAAATGACGCCAGAAGAACCGAAGCTGGAAATCAGTAATAAGTACGAAAGTGCGGGGGAGCCACCTGCAAACGCCGACGACGCCAACGCCAAAGCCAGTGACAACAATCACACCGATGACATTGAGAATCATGACAAAAGTGTAAACGATGCGATGATTAATACTCCTTTGGCTCGTATGCTGCCTGAAAAATATCGTCATGCTGATGTAACCCGCTTATTCCCACACTTCCGTCCTGGTAAAGTGTTACGATTTTCGCGTCTCTTTGGCCCCGGTAAAGTTAATAGCCTTCCACAGATTTGGAGAGGCGTGCGTCGACGACGCAAGAAAAGAAAGCACGAAGGTGAGCGCATTTGGAAACAGAATATACATTTTGCTTGGTATAATTAAGCAATTAAAACAAACTGTCTCTACATTACCTACCGAAGCTTCAATATAGCATTACTTCAGGACCCATAATTCGCTACCTTCAAGCGATTAACAAATCAGCTATGCACGACGGATCCTATGTGCTTCTTAGTACGTGGACAAAGTGAATCTTTATTTTAAGAAAGCATGAACACTTTATGAATATGTGGGCCATACTTCAGGAAACCGAAATCGATGCATTTTAGAAATTAACATGTAGCACCACATAGGTATAAAACAGCACGTTCGATGGTTATTAAAAGGTAGAAAATATTCTTTGTCGTATATTGAACTCGACTGTATGTTGAGATTCAGTCCATAACCTACCTTGAACAGCCCTCCAATCGTAATGAATTTCTACACATCAGTTTTTACCTATGATTATGTTGCTGTACTTCGAGAAACTGAATTTTTATTATTTGCCTAACTAATAGATATCCATGCTCTAGCTTGCGACTGTTTGATTTCACACATGAGCGCACTCATTTTGGTATAGCAACTGTTATATAGCAATAAAAAGGCACTAACACAGATCGAGGCGCCTGTTTCTACCTTCTGTTTCTAACTTGCTTTAGCATAGAACGAAGCGATTGCTAATAGATACACAGAACACTATTTATCCACAAATTAGTCTAATTCAGAGCACTTTTGCCGTAATCGCAGTAGGCCACTTGTAAGACTGTCGACTATATTTAGTGAGTTTCGTTGTCCTCATTGCATTATGTTCATTATAATAGCACTTATCCCCTTTAAAAAGTTGTCGACGGTGGCGCATATCTCACTAAAAATACATTTCTCAGAACACATATTCAGTGCAAGTGGACAATGTGTATGAATAGACACGTATATAATTAATAAGTATAGAAATGGAATAACTATATCAATAATTTTTCTTGATAATTTTAGAAAGCTCAGTTGTGGATTATAAATAAATATTTAGCTTAGGAGACAACCTAAAAAACAACTAAGTTACTTCTAGAATATAGTGGTAAAATTAGGGTTTTACCATCATAAAAATTCCTTGCTCTAAATTTTTTTTTTTATTTTTAAAATATATTATGTTAGTCGTAA
>NW_019213675.1:416775-427243 GCF_002532875.2 Varroa jacobsoni
ATAAAATGGTTAACATGGTATTAGAAAAAATATAGTTATTAGATTACAAAAAAGCTATTAGAGAAATAAAGCATTTCTAAAATAGAGAAACAAATCTACATATTTAAACTAAATTAGAAAAGCTACAAGAGGCAGTATTTTTTTTTAGTGACCAAACAATAAGATTAAAAACCATTTTGCATTCTGAATTTGGCAATGGACCGTTTGTTGTCGTATAGAGATTAAAACGCTTGATCCTTTATAAAAAAAATAAATTTAATTATTCAAATAATTATAAGTAACCGTAGCCAAATCAAAATTCGGGAAAGGCAGTTCAAGTGAAATCTGTTGCAACTCTGTAATATCATATTGAATATAGTGTATCATAGAGCATGTCATATAATTAAGGTTTTTTATTTTCATAATGATCATAATTTTCCCTAGATACCTCTATCAACCAGGAGGAGCGTGAGGTGGTGCTTGATATACTGGACAGCGATAATGTGCCTCTGGAAATGTTGGAACCCTCGGAAGCGGTGGATTTCGATGCAAAAGACGAGGATGAGGAAAAGCGCGAAAAGGTCAAAGAAGACGAGGAGAGAACAACTCAAGATTCTGGACAGCCCGTAGTCGCCGATTTTCGCTTCGGACCTGCGCAGTTGTGGTGGGTAAAGTTAATGGTATCTTCCATGTTTGGTGATAAATGTGAGTGGAAGCACAAAATAACGGATGGTGCAAAGTATGCACAACAGAACAATAGACGTTTCATGCTAAAACTATTTTGGCCTTTGACAGGTACGATATGTTTGGGATAGGCGAAACGGGAGATACCCTTGATTATGGCTTTAAACTAATTCCTGAAGAGGAGAACAAAAATATGGATAAGTACCCGCATTTAAAGCAGTTCGAACCTTCTGAAGAGCATAGTGACATCCCAGAAGATGCTTTCCTAATGGTGACGCAGCTACCATGGGAAGACGACATCATCTGGAATGCTGATGATGTAAGTGAAAGTGAAGGGTGCTATAGTATATTGCTTTGGAATTCGAGTGAAGGAAAATGTTTTCCAAGAAAAATAGAACAAAGTCATATATTGACTTCATTTTACTTTCCGGTCTTGGGCAAATGATGACTATAAGCGATGTAATGTTGGCCTTTGACCATATAGATTGTGTATTTTTGCAGATGTTGAAGTTAAGCGAATGATTGAAGCATTGTTTATGTTTTTATGAAAATGTGGTAATGATCTAATCTGAAACTGAGCACCCGGCGGGTATTTCACATCAATTTATTAACATTCTTGTTTTCAGCATAAGCATAAAGTAAACACCACAGGCAAAGGTGGAGTTCATGCTGCAGGTTGGGTGCCTTCAATCCAAAATCGTACGTTTTCACAGCAAAAGCCGCCCCCAATGCCCACTTTAACCCCACTACAGCCAGAGAAAAATGGCCATTTCTCAGCTGCAAACCAGAAATCGCACCAAATTGCCCAATCAGCATTGCAAAAAGCTGCTGCAGCGAAGGGCGTCAAACCAAATACTGGTGAAGATACAACGTGGTATTCGATTTTTCCAGTAGAGAACGAAGAGTTGGTCTATTCACCCTGGGAAGAAGAGGTAATTTGGGATGCACAGGCTATGATTAAGGTTCCAGCACCTCAGATGCTTACGCTTGACCCGAACGATGAGAATATTATACTTGGCGTGCCTGACGATCCTGACCCGGCGAAGATGCGTGAGCCGCAAACACAAATAAAAGAAAAGAAGAATCCTAACAAGGACCCACTGAGGAAATCTAGAATTCTTCTGGGTAAAGCTGGTGTAATAGCCGAACCTGAACCCCAGAGTCCACAGCCTCCAAAGGAACAAGATCAAAAGGCAAGCGTGGATGTTTTTTTCGTTTGTTCTAGTAAATTCATGGTGATCAGGTGGGTCTAGGCTTGAAACTGGAGGTAGACATGCTTTGTTTCGTGTTTGAGGTCGGTTGTCTGAAGCAATGCTGGCCGGCGGTACGAAACTTACGACTCGCAACATTGTTTTAGTGTAATGTATTTCCGCGTCAATTAAAAGCCTTGTTTCATTAGCTTAGCTGTACCATATGAGATAGATATATACGCGCAATTTTACTACGCATTAAATAAGTTGTTGTGTAATATACAAACGTTGTAATTAAGCGTACGTGAACCTCTCAACTTTTTTGAGTTAATTGTTACACAATATTCTGTTGTTGTTTTCTACAGGATCCATACAATATTTCAAACGATGAATTTTACAACCCGCGCCAAGCACAAGATTCAGCTCTTAAACCGAATGTAGGCGGCAATCTCATTCAACACTCAATACCTGCTATCGAGCTGCGGCAGCCGTTCTTTCCGACTCACATGGGGCCACTCAAGTTGCGCAGTATCCATCGGCCGGCGCTCAAACGCTTTTCCCATGGACCTTTGGCGTTGCCTGGCCCACACGGCGTTATTTCATTGCTTAAAAATATTCGACGGAAACAAAAGGAACGCGACGCCGAGCGCCAAGCCAGTGGCGGCGGTGAAATGTTCTTCATGCGAACGCCCGAGGATTTATCTGGCAAAGATGGTGAATTGGTGCTAACCGAATACAGTGAGGAGCATCCACCTTTGGTCATGCAAATTGGTATGGCTAGCAAGATAAAAAACTACTATAAGCGTAAACCAGGGAAAGATCATGCACCTGATTTACCATTCGGGGAGATGGCCTTAGCCCACACTTCACCGTTCCTTGGTCAGTTAGCGCCGGGCCAATGTCAGCCCGCATTCGAGAACAATCTGTTCAGAGCTCCGATGTTTGAGCATCGAATGTCCAAAACAGATTTTCTTATTATTCGAACGAGACAACATTACTACGTCCGAGAAGTTGAGACTATTTTTACAGTCGGACAGGAACTTCCGCTTTATGAGGTTCCTGGTCCAAACTCTAAGAGAGCAAATAACTTCATCAGGGACTTTTTACAGGTATGTAACTATCTTATTACCTTGTAGGAACATGCTCCACAATGGATACTATGTGTTTTAAATGGATACTGTGTTTCTTTCTTTAAGCCATGATCCCCATGGTTTCTAATGGTCTCATTGGACTTTTCTATGAAATGGCGTGGTAACCATCTGCCAACGCTGAAACCTGAACCAGCGATGGCCGCAGGCACATGGTTACACTGGCAACGCACTAAGAAAGATGAGCATTAGCCCTTCATAGCACGTCATCCCGTGTTTAAGGTATTAAAAATGTAAGAAACCAATATTGTGTTTAGTTCTAGACCTTAGGATGACGTAAAATGCGATACGCAAACTTTCTGTTCATGCAGGTGTTCATCTATCGGCTCTTTTGGAAATCCCGTGACCACCCGAGACGTATTAAGATGGAAGATATTCGCAAGGCATTCCCCAATCATTCAGAGAGTTCAATCCGTAAGCGATTAAAGCAATGTGCCGATTTCAAACGAACGGGTATGGACTCGAACTGGTGGGTTCTCAAACCCGATTTTCGGTTGCCAACCGAAGATGAAATACGAGCAATGGTCAGTCCTGAGCAGTGCTGCGGCTATTATTCGATGTTGGCTGCCGAGCAGCGCTTGAAGGACGCTGGTTACGGGGAGAAAAGTCTTTTCACAGCTGACGAAGAGAACGAGGACGACCTACAAAACAAAATCGATGATGAAGTAAAGACAGCACCGTGGAACTCCACGAGAGCGTTCATTCAAGCCATGAAGGGAAAATGCCTTTTGCAACTGGCCGGTGTGGCCGACCCAACGGGTTGCGGTGAAGGTTTCTCGTATGTGCGCATTCCAAATAAACCGGTGCAGTCAAAGGATGAAGAGCGCAAAGAGGCTGTTAAGAAGACGGTGACAGGAACTGACGCGGACTTGAGACGATTGTCGCTTTCAAATGCTAAAAGTATATTACGTAAATTCGGTGTGCCTGAAGATGAGATCAAAAAGCTTTCACGTTGGGAAGTCATTGATGTGGTCCGAACATTGTCTACTGAACAGGCGAAGGCCGGAGAGGACGGGATGGGGAAATTCGCTCGAGGAAATCGTTTTTCAATTGCAGAACACCAGGAAAGGTTAGTATTATGCATTCTATGGAGTAATTATTGACCAAGACTTTAAAGCACACAGGTAAGGAAGCTACTTCAGGTGTTAATATAAGACTCACTCACCCTAGGATGCTGTGTTGATTTTTAAGATGATATTTTCTTAATCCTGAAACATAGGTCTTTGTTTAAATATCC
The DNA here is from genome assembly GCF_002532875.2 of Varroa jacobsoni. Lineage (NCBI taxonomy): Eukaryota > Metazoa > Arthropoda > Arachnida > Mesostigmata > Varroidae > Varroa > Varroa jacobsoni. The sequence continues at coordinate 421,014 of NW_019213675.1, forward strand.
GAATTCATATATATATGATCACTTCATCCTATTCGTGTATATATATATATATATATATATATATATATATATTCCTAGGCACTGTTACTGCAAGCGTATCGTATAATCATATTACGCTTATTCAAAAGGTGATTTATTAGTTTTTAACTTATCCTTGTGAAGAACAACTTCACCTTCGTGAGTAACTTGTTTGGCTTCGTACAATGGGCACTATACTTCTGGGACAATGCCTTCAAGCGCTTCATTCATAGAACCCATCATCCATTGAAAACCGCCTCTATATCATTTTCATTTTTTAGTTAAAAAGTAAGTGAAATATTTCATTAATGCTATGTCATTACTATGCCATTACGAGAGAGCTGATTGCAATATTGGCCCGCGTGTTGCCAAAATTGGGAAACCCAAGCCCCGTACTTGAGTAACAGTTGAAATAATTAGGCAATGGACCCATTTTCAGATTATCTATTTGGTGTTTTTATCTCCGATCTTCCAGGCCACACATTGCGAGTCGTTAAATACTGATGGTATCAAATGTTGTCATATAGCGAAATCATTTGGAACAGCTCTTTGTTCTCCTTTCCTACTGGTTGTTTATGTTGGGATTTACTAAAAGTTTAACTATCTCTTTTTGCGCTAAAAATGCTCCGTAACAGTAATGGGGCTAAGTTGTAACTTGGCAGATACTTCATAAAATTATTGGATTGAATTTGAACGCAATAGAACCTGAACTTTATCGACATCCGCTTTTAGTTGCTATCTGAAGCGTCGTTTGTGGTTCAAGTAGGAATCTCTAGTTTTAAAGCACTGGAGCCCGTTTTGAGAAACGCTGTCAAAAGCTGCGTATTTTTTATACGATCCTCGTTATTGCACCTGTGTATTTTTGTTTTTCTATAGTAAGATTTTATCGCGCACAAAAGTGTAAACAAGCGAAATCAGTTAAAATCAGGCAAACAGAAAGCAGCGGAGAAAAGAAGTGTGACAAGCTTTAAATTTTAAAGGCTGTATTGACGAAGGAACTGATTTTTTTTAATTATGTAAATGGTATGTTCATTTGCACGTGTCATCGCATGAATAAATATTCTAAGACTTTACTAGTGCAAAATCTGTCCATTATATATTAAGCACACATTTAATATATGATGATTTTGTGTAGGTATAAGGAAGAATGCCAACGGCTGTTTGAACTGCAAAACCGGGTTCTGTCATCACAAGAAGTTCTATCAACAGATGAAGAAAGCAGCGCAGGAGAAGAAGAGAGCGACGAAGACATTGAAGAAATGGGAAAGAACATTGAAAATATGCTCGCCAACAAGAAGACGTCAAGTCAGTTGAGCCATGAAAAAGAGGAGGCCGAGCGACGTGAACTGCAAAAACTCATCATGGGCGATGACGGACAACGAGGAAAAGGGGGTCTTAAAGACAAGAAGGATGATGAAAAAGATGGCACCCCGAAAATCCTCAAAATTTACCGAACTTTTAAAAATAGCAAAGGAAAGGAGTATGTTCGCATTGAGACTGTGAGAAAGCAGGCAATTATTGATACGTACGTAAGAATCCGTGAGACCAAGGATAAAGAATTCATACGTCAATTTGCAATGTCTTTGGACGAAAGCCAGAAAGAGGAAATGCGCAAGGAGAGGCGACGTATCCAAGAACAACTGCGTCGCTTGAAAAGAAATCAGGAACGCGAAAAGCTTGGCCCCAATGCACCGTTAACACCTTCTAGAAAGCGGTTTAAAAAGGACGCGCCTCAGTTGAAACTTAAGTGTGGCGCCTGTGGACTTGTCGGCCATATGCGAACGAATAAGGCTTGTCCCAAGTACATGGACCCGCTTGCCGAAGATGGCAGTCCACAAGAGGTTCGAGAAGATGAGGAACCAGAAATTGAAGAAGAGGACGAGCCTGATAGCTCTATGGCCCTTCAAGAAGATAACCTCGTCAAGGTAGACGAGACCCGAGTAGTCCTGTCTAAGACTCTCATACAGCACGCTGATGAGCTACGCCGCAAGAGTCTCGTTCTGAAAATTCCAAAAGTACCGAAGCCGGCTCGTCGCTCGCGTGTAACTACCAGCACGACACAGCAATGCGACTATCTACGCAAACCCGCTCAGTCAGCTAATCGCCGTAGGACCGATCCACTTGTCACGTTGTCGTCCACCTTCGAATGTAAGTTTTTTAATGATTATCACCATTCAAAATGTTTTGCTCTTGCAATGATGCGTTTCTTGCGGAAGTCTCGATTAGAACCTGATAATCGATTATCCTCAAGTTATTAGATTTTGCAATTATAGAATAAAATATTTGTGTCGTTTTTTACGTTTCTATTGAACGTATATAATCCGCTGGGTGTGTATCTATCCTTTTGTTTCGTCACTTCCTTAGTGATCCTGAATGAGATGCGTGATCTGCCCGATACTCAACTTTTTGCGCATCCAGTTAACTCCAAGGCTGTACCTGACTATTACAACATCGTGCAGCGACCAATGGATCTTCAAAAGATTCGTGAAAAGCTGCATGACCATGCCTACCATGCACGAGAGGAATTCCTCGTTGATGTTAACCAGATCGTTGAGAATAGCAAGTTGTATAATGGTCCAAAAAGCCCACTTACCCACGCCGCCGAGCGAATGCTCGAACTTTGCTGTAAAAGATTCGCCGAAAAGGTACGCAACGTATCATATTATACGCGCTCTATTCTCTCTACATTTAAAAAAAGCTAAACTATCAATCATTTAGCGTCTGTAATAATACACGGTAGAAAATATTGTTGTTAATTTAGTACAACGCCATTTGCGCTTCACAGGAGGTAGCACTCATGCGACTGGAGAAGGCGATCAATCCTCTGTTGGACGATAATGATCAAGTGGCACTGAGCTACATTTTGGAGAATATTGTCGAGCATTCTCTAAAGACGATCCCCGAGTCTTGGCCCTTCCACAAGCCTGTCAATAAAAAGTTTGTCAAGGACTACTACGAGGTGATCAAAAAACCGATGGATTTAGACACCGTTGTGGCAAACGCTAAGGCACATAAATATCACTCAAGGCATGAGTTCCTGGCAGACATTGAGCTCATGTACACAAACTCTGTTCAGTTTAACGGTGTTGACTCTCCGTTTACAGTCAAGGGCAAGGAAATTGTTGAGCGCTGTATTGAAATTCTCAATGAACAAGATGGCCAGCTTAGCGCTCTGGAAAATGCGATCAGCATGACGTTGGAAGCTGCCGAAACAGATTCGCTAAACGCATCGCGTCACGGCGATGCTGCCAAAGGTAATTATTGCATTATCTGTTATGTGTAATCCGTGCACTTCACGTAGTGAAACCTTTACTGTAAAACGTACCTTTATCTGAGCCGAACTACTCGCAACAACGCATTTATCCACGTTAGAATCGGACTTAGTATCGCACAAAAGCATCAGTTACAAATTACGCTAATATATATTACGATTATCAATTTTGTCGGGTTTGTTCGTGAAAAAACAGGCGAAGAAGAAATGGTTGACGTGGAAGGCGAGGGTCAGGATGACGACTACCCCGAAGGAATGGAGGAGGGAGATTTTGAAGGGGACACAGAACATGAAACAGAACCAAATGAGCTGGACACGGCAGAACAAGAAGCAAACAATCCGGAGGGTCCAGACGGCAGCGAGCAGGAACAGCAGAACAATCTCGGTCAGGATCTCGAGATGACGCCGGACAATTCACCTGACCACTCTGACCACGATGACAATGCCTCACACTATTCTGACGACGATAACCGGGGCGTGCTACTGACGCGAAGTGGGTTCCAAGCTGCCAACAACAACCCGAGCACTCAACAAGAAGATGAAGAGATGATTGACGAAAATTACGATCCTTCGGAATTTCTACTGCAGGGTGACTTCCAGTTTCAGAACAACCAAAACCAAAATGCAAACGGCCAACGTCCTAATGACGATCAGCAACAACAGGCCGGCGACGATGAAGATGTTGAAGAGGCCGCACAGCAATCAGGTGAAGAATTTGACGAGGACGAAGAAGCGGTTAATAGGCAACATCGAGAACAACCCTCTGACGCATTGTATGACACCGGAGGTTAGTAATAATATAGTAACACTACACTAGATGTGACAGGAAAACAAAATACACGTACACTGTGAATATGTTTCTACTTCGAAGCTTAACAACGCTTCTACATAGTAATAATAATAATGAAAGTTAGCGGAAAAATGAGCCATTGGTATTCAGAAGTTACCTACACAGAGAGCAACGATATAATTATTAGTGACAGTGGCACGTACTGGGATAGAGATATATTTCTCACTGGTTTTCACGTTTTTCAGATGAATCAAGACAGGAGCCGTGGGCACAGGATAATCAGGATGATGTAATAGACTCTGATGGAGGAGCCATCCATAATGACCTCGTTATCTCCGAAAGCGAAGAAGAGAGGGATGCCGAAGACGAGCGTGAAGGCACCAACACCAGGAGAAGTCAGGGCAATGAGCCTCAGGCAGATGCCGAAGGCGACAATGATGCTGAGGACGGCCACGAAGATGACGAAGACGACGATATTTGGTTCTAAATTGAAAAGCGACGATTAAGTAAAAGAAAAAAGTCTAAAATTTTGCGAAATTTCTACCGAAGTTTCTTATCAACGATCCGTGATTCTTCTAAATAAGATATAGTACATATAATGTTATGTGTGAGAATAGGTGCTGGCGTCCGAATGCGATAGACCAGCATGGATGGATCAGCATGCAAGAGACAAAAATTGCTTCAAAAATGTAATAGTGAGATATGTATTTTTGAATAATGATAATACAGCAACCGTAGTTAGATAAATGTGTAATGGATTTGCAAATGGATTTTACCCATAAAACAGAGGGTAGGTACCATAGCTACCACTCGGTTAATTGTCTTTGAAGATTTCGATTATACATGTGACATAACCACGTTACAGATTTCCTTGGCCGTGCTGTTGTATGGACATATTGTAATATTGCAGAACTGTTGTATATACTTGTGAAAATAGCTATTTAACTAAGTAATAAATTACTCATATCCACCAAGAAGGTGAAAACTTCAGCGATACTCGTAATTTGTCATTGCTCCAAGTACGGGTAAGATTGTTCGGATGTTATAACGTCGTGACATTAGTGGTCACGCCTCCTAACTCTTCTAGGAAAGCGTGCCTTCCTTTTCATTTTTACAATTATTATGAACTCTACACAAAAACATTTTCTATACATTGTTGTATATGAGAAGCACTTCAGCGTATTATAAAAGCATATATCTGGAACAGAACCTCACTGAATCAATTTGATATACTATTGGCCCAGTAAAAATCGGAAAACCGGTTAGTTTGTACGAATGACGAAGCGCGATTAACACCCGAAGCTCGTCATTCTTCATAGCGGATGACTTCTGTGCGTTCTTTTGTTATTGATATTTTACCATGGAAGTTTGAAAATCATAAACCTATTATATATACAGGGTGTTACCGATGAAGCTTCAATGCTTAACTGGTATGTGCACTAAGCAGCCGCTAAATGACCAAAGAGAACAATTTTTAGTCATCTACGAGCGATCTCAGCTTGCAACGGTCCTTATCGTTGATAAGAGCATAAGGCGCCTGGAGTAAAGCATACCTTACTTAAGACTAAACCTATTGCCCGTGTCGTTCTTATACGTTTAACTACAACGACGGATGTTAGTAATTTGATGTGCGTTGTAGAATTGCGTATGCTAGATATCGATGACGAATTACCTGCAATACCATCCGATTCAATAGTTCAAGTTACGCCTCATCTTGTGTTTCTGCTTGATTTCGATGTTATTTAGTTAAAGAATACCTATTCGGGGTGATTTGAAATTGATATAATTCAAAGGGAATGAAAAAAAACCCAAGAAGTTCACCATAACTGCACTTTAATTTTTTTGTTTACCGTTACGCCGTTAGCCGACGATGTCGCAGAGAATACGAATCTCAAATTGGTCATCAAAATGGTGAATCAAATTAGGCGATTAATTAGTGTTAATTCAAAGTGAAGCTGCTTCGAAACGTCGAAGTGAAGCAAAGTCACCAGTACGAAGTAATGCGGGCCGATCCACAAACCTAAACATAACGCCGTGCTCAACAATTCGGCCTACCGACGGGCTATGAACTGAATTCTTAAGGGTTGTAAACAAAAATTACACGAAACATTTGAAATGGGTTACGTGGTTCCTGGGGGCATATTTCATTAT